>NW_022589716.1:20431940-20493479 GCF_004348235.1 Phoca vitulina
GGAGGAAGTGGTGGGGACCCTGCCGCAGGGGGCCGGAGGGCCTGTGGGGGGCGAGGCCAGCGGGCGGCGGCGGCCCTGGCTGCAGCCCCGGCCCCCGCCGCCCCCCCTGCCGCCCCCGCCCGGCCCACGCCCAGAGGCCGCCCCGGAGGCCGCCGCCAGCCGCCAGGTGAGCTCGCTCGGCCGCCGCCGGGGCTGCGGGGGCTGCGGGCCGCCCGACTCCGGGCCCCCGCGCCTTCCCGGGAAAGGGGACCGCCGTCCCCGCCGCGGCATCCCGGCTGCCGCAGCTGGGGGTGGGCTCGTTCCGCGGGGGGGTGGGGGGGGCGGTAGGGGAGGGCGGCGGGGACGCCCGGACCCGGTTGGCCTGGGAGGCGCTCAGGACTAGGAGCCCTGAGGGGGCGCGGCGCGAGGGTCCCTGCGAAGTTGGCGCCCACGCGCACCGGGGCGGGTCTCGAACGCGGGCACTTGCTCCCGGCGCGGTCGGCGAGCCGCGAAGGCCCCGGGTTCCCCTGGGGCCGCCCCCTTCCCTCCCGGGCTCTGGCGGGTGCTCGGCGAGGGGGAAAGAGAAACTTGGAGACCTCCCGGAGGAGTTGTCGGAGCGACCCGGGAGCGCTGTGCCCACCGACCCCCCGGGGCGCCGGGAGCCCGTCGGTGATCTGGATGGGGTGCTTTATTTATTTTTCTCTTTGATTTTGAAAAAAATGGCTATGTGATTGTCCCCATCTTAAGGGGAAGTTGAAAGTGAAGTGGGGGGTTGGGGTTGGTGCTCAAGGAGTAACGTCGCCTTGTGTGTAGAGTTAACACATTTCCGGAGTACAGTGTAGATCATATTGGCATCTTTTCCCAAAAGTCACTTTGATTCAACTTCGATGAGTTTCTCGTAAATGGCAACATTTAGGTGGTGAGAGGTGAGAGGAAACAAGAACAAGTACCGCTGATTTGATCTCCAGTGGGATAGATGCAGTTAGCCATAAGGAGCGTGTCTGAGTTTTAACCCAGGTTTGGTAATTTGTTGAACATAAAGTTATTTTCCAGCTTTCCTGTCCCCCCCAAGTACCGTGCCTCTTCACATCCGGGCTGAAGCAGTTATGTGGGTTGGATTTGGTTGTTTCTGGTTCCTTGCGAAACTTGGGTTCATTCTCCTAGTTTTCTCTTAGATCTTTCAAAGAGGAAGAGTTGTAAATGCAAATGTATGGCAGTGAAATGTGTTTAAACTCTGGCTAGAGATCAGTATATTATATGTAAAATTTTATTCACATGTATGAAGTCAAAACTCCAATAATGTTCTTCAAGAATTAGCACCTTTGACTTTTGGCACAAAGGCAAAAAAACCCAAAAATTACTTCGAGTGAAGATTCTGAGGTATAATTTGACCTCCCCAAGGGTGTGAAGCCTCCCTTGGCCTTAAAATAATACTGGTGTAAACTCCGTGTGCATGGGCATCAGGCCCTGTTCATTTTCTTGGTTTTAGAAGGAAAGAAAATACTCTTAACAAACGGGAGACTCGCTTTAAATCTTAGGTACTACACACTGTAAATTGAAAGTGTCAATTGATTATCTATATATCCCAACTGCATTTTGGTGGGGATGGTTGCTGTTTAAAAGATAATTGTCAAGTGGTGAAATGATGTTCTGTGTAAGCTACTTGTTACTTCATCTTATCATATAATAATTTTGAAACAGTATCTAGTGATAGTGATTTAAAATAATCTTTGGTGTTTATAGCAGAGTATTACCACCCCTTGTAACTGTTAAATTTTCATGAGACATTCTATCTTGGTATTCATAGATGGAGTCCTGGCCACACACTTTTATATATGTTCATTTTGTAACTTAAAAATGTGGACAGTGCTAGAGATTTTGTAAAGCAATGAGAACAAGAGAGATTTGAAAGACTTTAAAGTTTGAGATATACCTAAAAAATAAACATTTCTGAAAGTTCTTGATCCAAGTGGTTCAAAACATCCAAATTTGAGTCTTCGTGAAAATTTTAAAAATCTGCTTGCGAACCACATAATTTAACTTGCAACTGCATTGACATAGATCTATGTGTTGAACATTTAAGAATTCTCTTAATTGACCTTTTTTCATATCATGTATAGTAAAAGGACATGTTTTAGTAAATTTTAGTAGTCTTTTTTCCATGTAATTATATCTTAATGTGTCCATGAATGTTAAAATAGGAAGGATTCAAGCTCTAGACCATACTAATGTTCCTTTCTTTTTTAGGGAAATCTTTGGGCAGAAAGAAGTAGTAGATTCTAAGCTATAACAAAACTGATTTGGGCTTTGAATTTATATGATCTTAGATTTGGTGATTTTACTCAAGTCATTAGATTGCTGATTTCTTGGAGAGTATGGGAGTCTAGTTATGGAAGTTTGTTTATTTATTTAATATTAGCCTTCTGAAATTATAAAGGATGATGAGAGAGCTGGCTCTAAGGTCTTTTCCCCAGGCCTGTGAAATGATGTAGATATTTCTGCAGTATGTTTTTTATTTTTTTTAATTTATTTTTATTTTTTTAAAGATTTTATTTATTTATTTGACAGAGAGAGACACAGCGAGAGAGGGAACACAAGCAGGGGGAGTGGGAGAGGGAGAAGCAGGCTTCCCACAGAGCAGGGAGCCCGATGTGGGGCTCGATGCCGGGCTCGATCCCAGGATCCTGGGATCATGACCTGAGCCGAAGGCAGATGCTTAACGACTGAGCCACCCAGGCACCCCTGCAGTATGTGTTTTAGAGCAAAGGTTGTTCTGGTGTCTTTGGACTTTTAGGGGTTCCATGAATGGGCTTCAAGAGATTCCTGAACTCATGTAGTTGCAACCAAACCTTTTTGTGTGTATGTGTCTTTCTAGGGAGAAGGTCTGTGTTATAAAAGAGGTCCAGAGTGGGGCGCCTGGGTGGCTCAGTCGTTAAGCGTCTGCCTTCGGCTCAGGTCATGGTCCCAGGATCCTGGGATCGAGCCCCACATCGGGCTCCCTGCTCCGTGGGAAGCCTGCTTCTCCCTCTCCCACTCCCCCTGCTTGTGTTCCCTCTCTCGCTGTGTCTCTCTCTGTCAAATAAATAAATAAAATCTTAAAAATAAATAAATAAATAAAATAAAAGAGGTCCAGAGCCCCAAAATGTTAGAGTTGTATGTTTTTATTGAATAAAATGGGAGTTAGAATAATTCTTAAAAGGAAAAAAAGAAAATACAGATCTTTGTGCCCAGTACTTGCTGTTTAAACTTGTCTTTAGCCTAGACATGTGGTCTTAGAGGTGCAAAAACACTTATATTTTGTTGCCACAGCAAAGCATTGCCTGTTGGTTGATAAACCATACACACACATAAAGGGCTTGACATGCTAGTCCTGGGTGCATTGTGGCTGTTTTTAAATTTAAAAATTTAGAGCAGATAGATTGATGGTCAATAAGCAGAGATTTGATCTTGACAACCAGCCCTTGGAGCAAATGGTTCACCCGGCTCCACTCTCTTACTGCTCTCCAGCAAATCTGAAATGTGACTGGGAGGTAATCATTCTAGAAAATCTGTTTTTGCCTTGCCCAAACAGCAGAGCATGATGGGAAAAAGTTTCTCATCAAAACAGACTCAAATTCAAATCTGGCTTCTTTCATTCACTGTACCTACTTAACCTACCTGACCCTCCAGTTCCTCATCTGGATAAAGCCTATGGCAGTAGAGGTGTGAGGAGGCAGGAATGAAGTTTCCTGTGTAAAAAAACCTCTCAACCCCTCATTTGGCCCATGTTAAGGACTTGGCAGCTAGATGTGATAACCACTATTCAACACCGGAATGAACATGTATAAACATGGTACATGGTAATGATATATATTATTTCCCAAAGAATAATGAAAATATTAACAAATTGAAACATTTTTTAAAGATTAGGTTTTCAGAAATGAGTTAGGATTAAGTGGTCCTTACCTTGTAGATATCCGGGGGGGGCGGGGAAAGTTGAAGGAAGATGGTGGTGTACTTGGTAAAGCTGAAGACGTGGGTGCTGGGCATAAAGTGACAGTAACCACCCGCCAGCAACATAGCTGTCTCTTTGTGTAAGATTCCACTTAACTTTTGCTCTTCACTTGTAATTTAAATGAAAAATTTAAACTGAAAAACTGCACTTGTACTTTTCAGCCCATTGTCTCTGAAAGAGTTTGCTCACCTCCTTGTGTTGGGGACCCTCACAGGTACTCCAGGGGCTTCATTAATGGAAGCTACACCTATAACTTTGTCTAGTTCTGGCATTTTTTAAAATGCCTCCACAGTTGGGTACCTGCATCGATTTTTCTCAACAGGGAAAAGAGTCTGGAAGAAATGAATTGTATTTTCCTATCTTTAAACATTGAAAGAAGAGAAGGTATTATGAGTAAGAAGAGAGATACGAATAAAGTACTTAAATGCTTATGGCTGTAAGCGCAAACTTGTTTCCACCGTTTCTGTGGTCTTTTCCTTTCCTTTATTTGTGGTGAGCATTCATGCCCACTGCCTTTAAGTGGGGTAGTGGTATGAACACAAGCTCTGAGTGGTTGTGACGCCCATTTCCTAAGCTTTCTGGTTGTGCTCAGCTTGAGCTATCCAGCCTCTCTCAGTCTGGAGGAGGTGAGCATTAGATGAGATAATAAAAGCAAAAGGCTTTGCTCAGCCCTAGGCCCCTAGTAGAAATACTTAAAGGTGGTAGCCATCTTGAGGATGGTTTTATTCTTGTCTTGTGAAGGAAAAGCTAGTATGTTCTTTTGGAATATTCCTATGTAAGCCTTTAGGGGTCATCCTACTTTGAACTCATAAAAGCCTTTCACATCTTTCTGGTTACCATGGGCAGATACCCCAGCAGCTATAGGACCTATTAGACCTGTCTGCTGTTCTTGGCTGTGGGGTTGCATTCTCTGTTAGGCTGGCAGGTGATATCTAAATCTTAGCTTTTTCAGGGGCCAAACCAACAAGCGTGCCCAGGTTTGGAGCCATAATCCATTCAAAACTACATGATTTCATGGCCTAGAACAGAGATGAGCAAACTTTCTGAAAGGACACCATCGTAAATATTTTCCAGTTTGTCAGTATCCCCTTCCCCACCCCCCATATCTCTGTCACACCTGTGCAACTCTACCAGTGTATTTAGAAAGCAGCCAGAGACATAAGCGAATGGCCATGGCTGTGTTCCACCAAAACTTTGTGGACACTGACATTTGAATTTTATATAATTTTTATGTGCCATGAAATAAGTTTTTATTTGTTTGAAACATTTAAAAATGTTAAAGCTCTTCTGGGCTCATGATGTGTACAGCCAGCAGGTGGATTTGACCCCTAGGCCATAGTTTGCTGACTTCTTGCCTAGAAGAATGTTAGACTCCTAAGTCCTATAGGTCTGTGGCATCACCAAGCTATACCACCCACCCCCACCCCCACCACTGCATACACATTGTCATTTGCCTCCTCAAGTATTCCATGCTTTTGGTATGGCAGCATTATCTAAGGCCCCTGTCTTCCTCCATTAGGATGAAACTCCATCAGGTTAGTTCTTCTTAGTTATAGTATGTGGCCTTCCCTTCTTAGCACATGTATCGTTATATCACCAGGAAGTTTTATTTATTGCTAAAAATGTTCTCACCTTGCCCAGTTTTCCATAAAGCTTGATGTTTGAACCCTGTCCTGTGTGATGGTTTTGAAAGGAATCTATGCCTTTGGAGCTGTCTCATGCTTCAAGTTCCTCTTGTCCCCTTTTCCTAGAAAGGATATAACTGATACTAGGCCCTCAGGCTGCTAACTAGACACTCTTACCTTAAGGAAATCTGTATTTGGACTCCCCCACTCTCTTTCTGCATGATGTTTGGTGAAATAAAGCACACAAAGATTCCTCTTGTGCTCTAACCCCTGGAGATTAGCTCCAGGATTGATGTGTGCAGAGCATGTAGATGTCTATGTCTGTGTGTAATTTCATCCGGCCATCACTGAAGCTCTGAGGGCTGCTGCTTTTAGTTTCACCTTTTCTCTCTCTCCTCTCTCGACCCTTCTCTCTTGGTCATTGTATGGGATGCAGATTTGGTGACCTGGTAGTTGCTGTAACTGATTGGTTTATTTTTTGCCTCCCTTCCTGCCTTTTAACATTCTCTACTAATCTGCTTGTTTTGCAGCAAGTGTGTTCTTTTTGGAGTATAACTTTTCAAAACAATATTATGCTGAAGTTATTGGGTATTTTAGAATCTTCCCCCTTCCAATTGTAAACGTAATGTAGTATCAGAGTTATGCATCAGTATTTTAGATATTTATTTATTTTTTTTTTTAAAGATTTTTATTTTTGACAGAGCACAAGCAGGGGAAGCAGCAGGCAGAGGGAGAGGAAGAAGCAGGCTTCCCGCAGAGCAGGGAGCCCGATGCGGGGCTCGATCCCAGGACCCTGGGATCATGACCTGAGCCGAAGGCAGATGCTTAACCGTCTGAGCCACCCACGCGCCCCAGTGTTTTAGATATTTAGAGATAAGATGCAGTTTTAAAAATATTTTGCCATTTTATGTAGATAGTACTAATGTTATTAGTCTTAAATTTTTAAGGGTTTCCTTTTTTTTAAAAAAAAAGGTAAATTTGGTATATATTTTCTAAATGACAATTTGGGCAATATGCATCCAAAGTCACAAATGAAATGGCAAGTCAAAATCTAGAAATTTATCTTAAACAATTGGTCAAATGTGCATAGATGTGTGTACCAGACTGCTCACTGCCTTTTCTTTTTATAATAGCAGAACATTGAAAGTAATCCAAATGTCTATTAATAAAGGATTGATTAGGTCCATTAGGACCTACCCATGCAGTGACATACTGTACAGTCTTTAAAAAGGATGATGTAGGGGGCGCCTTGTTGGCTCAGTCAGTAGAGCGTGCAGACTCTTGATCTTGGGGTTGTGAGTTCGAACCCTACATTGGGAGTAGAGATTACTTTAAAAAATCTTTAAAAAAAAGTGATGCAGGTCGATATTCTTTGATGTGGAATGATGTTTAGAAGAAGGTAACATGAGAATATAATGTGTGATTTTTTTTTTTAATGATTTTTTAAAGGTGGGCAAAAGCTCTGTATATAGAAACCTAAAAGAAGGTATCTTAAAGGATATACAGAGTAATACGAACTTGTTATCTCTAGGTAATAAGATTGTGGGTGATTTTTTTAAAAAATGTTTTTCTCAAAAAAAAAAAACTGTCTTTCTCAATTTTTCTTTTTATGTAGCATGTGCTGCTTTTATAATCAGGAAAAAATAATAAAGCTATTGAAGAATAAATATAGTAATTAAAATATTTCCTATTTGTGGCTAGTTGAACTCTCATGACTGCTTTCATTCATAGTCTGTGTTGTAATAGAAGTGAACTACATTTCTCATATACCTTAAAAATGTTTTCTGTTTTACTAATAAGCAAGAATGTTTTCCATACATTTTTTTTTTTTAAGATTTTATTTATTTATTTGACAGAGAGAGACACAGCAAGAGCAGGAACACAAGCAGGGGGAGTGGGAGAGGGAGAAGCAGGCTTCCCGCCGAGCAGGGAGCCCGTTGCGGGGCTCTGTCTCAGGACCCCAGGATCATGACCTGAGCCGAAGACAGACGCTTAACGACTGAGCCACCCAAGTGCCCCTGTTTTCCAGACTTTAACAGGAAAGAAAAAAAAATCCATACAGGACTAAATAACAGTTTTCAGAAGAAACGCACTGAAACAGACATTTCATGATAGTATGTTGTGCCTCATTTCTTGCTGTGAAAGATTTTCTTCCATTGAGATTCCTGTAAAATCATTAAGGAGTTCAGATGTATGGAGGCAGTATAGGGTAGTGTTTAAAAGCCTGAGCTCCGCTACTTACTGTCTGTGTTACTTTTAGCCATTTATGGCCTCGGTCTCCTCCTCTATAAAATGTGGGCAATACTGGGGCACCTAGCTGGTTCAGTTGGTAGAGCATGCATGCAACTCTTGATCTCGGGGTCATGAGTTCAAGCCTCATTGGGTGTAAAGCTGAATGAATGAATGAATGAATGAATGAAAATGTAGGCAATACCTCGCTAAGTTGTTGTGAAGATTAAACGAAGCAAGTGCTTAGCAGAGTTCCAGATACTTAGCAGTAACTAAGGAGGAAGAAGTGGTGGGACAAATAAGGGTATATAATAATAATAGTAGTGACAGTGATGATAATAATATTGGTGATGATAATATTGGCTGCTAATATTTCCCTCCTTCTAGAGGCTTGCATGAGGGCAGAGCCTTGTTTGCCACATTCACCAGCCTAAACCCTCTGACCAGACCAGGTACCTTGGCCAAGACAGGAGTGTGGTCTAGGTTCACCTAGTCATCAGTCATGCTCCCTTTAGCGTGCTATCTCTGTGTACACTGTCAAAAAAAATGTTCCGGGGCTAACAGCTCACTAGCATTTACGGAGTTGTTACTCCGTAAATATTTGTTGTATGGATGGTGACCTAAAGCAAGCATTTCCTTCCTCTTGACAGTGCATGGTGAACTTTTAAAAGAGGGTTTTGGTCATCTTTATAAAGTATATGGAAGAAAATGTCAGGTGCAAAAACTGTTAAAAGGGGAATCTTGTTTTGATTTCTCCTATTTGAATGAATCATACCAATTTTGTTTCACTTTTTTTCTCTTAGCTAGTTACTTCAGTCTTAGCTCAACTCTGTGTGCACCTGCATCCTTGTGGTGTACCTGTGATAATTTTAGAAACTTTTCACTTTATTTTCACTTAAGTTATTTTGGTTTGGGAGTATGTTTTACTTTCCACCCTAAACCCCCAAGTTCTGAGATATATTTCAATGTTTCTATGAATTTAGAAACGTTGACCTGGCTATGAAGAATGAGAAGTATAAAACCACATCTGGCTGTGACATACTTATTTGCAAACACTGGGGCTTTGGATTTGTTTGTAGGAAATTTTAGGAAATGCATGGAATAAAAAAAACGTAGAAATACTATGATAATTGATGAAGTATACCTATCAGTTACATGTTGCACAGTGAGAAGAACCCGCTCCAAAACTTTGTGGCTTACAATAATGACCATTTATTTGCACACAATTAGGGCAGGGTAGTTCTTCCACTGCTCTTGTTTGGCCTGAGGTCACTGATGTGGCTGTTGTCATCTGCAGTCTCCAGTCAGAGCTGATTGGTCTAGGGATCTGTCTAGCTGGGACAGCTCATCGGACCACCACACAATCTCTTCTTCCAGCAGTTAGACTACGTTATCCTCACATGGAGACATTGTGTTTCAAGGTGAAAGCTGCAAGGCTTCTTGAGGCCTAGGCTTAGAAGTCACACAGAGTCACTCTGCCACATTCTCTTGGTCAAGGCAAGCCACAAGCCCAGTCCAGAATCAAGGGTTGAAAGTAGGCACCACCTTTTGATGGAAGATGCTGCAAAGTACAGATCACAAGTCATGCTGACAGCAGTTGGCGGGGGGGTGGGGGCGTGGCAGCTGTATTGTTGTGGCCATCTTTGTGAAGAGTATGCCCTTTGCTGTTGTATATTAACCCTTGTTTGACATGACTGATAAACTCTGCAGTGAGGCATAGGGTTAAGTGCTTCCCTGTGTTATCTCTTGGGATAAGGGCTTTATGAGGTAGGTACTATTATTACTCCCATTTTAAAGTTGTGATAAGTGAACCTTAGGGAGGTTATGTAACTTGCCCTAGATCTTTTACCTAGTTAGGGGCAGATTCTAAAAGTTATGGGAAGTTTATCCCTGTATCAGTGCTTAAATCCATTGCTAAAGAAATTTGCGTGGATGGGGGGAGCATATCTTGAGAAATCTCAGAAGGAAAATGCAATATCTTAAAATTTTACATGAATTCTGTATTCTACTCCATGATACATCCCTTTGTTTTACCATAAAACTAGTATTTTAAAATTACTTGTCAAATTTTACCTCCCAAATCTTTGAGAAAATAGATTCTCCTAGACTGAAAATAATAGCTAATCAGCTAAAGGTCTTCGGCTGTAAGTAGTGGAAACAAAATTGGACTGCCCTAAGCAAAAAAGGAGGTTACTGGAAGGATGTGGTGTAGCTCCCCGAATTGACAATAGAGCTGAAGAACCAGGCCTCAGTGGACAGTCTTCACAGGGTGCTGGCCTTATTAACCTTTCCAGCTTTTTGTTAACTCCACCCTCTACTAAGAGTGTATCTCTCGGGGTCAGCCTGGGTCCTGGAAGATGCCTTGTTTCCTGCTTCACCAAGAAAGTGCCTACTGGGGTGGGGGGGTTGTTCCCCAGTAGGGGAGTGAATGCAGGGCTGATAAAACCAACAGATGTCCACTATCTGAACATTTGTGCAAGCTGCTTTGTGCATTATTGATCCCATTTACTATTTGCAACATGCTGATGACCCCTGGTTCACCCCTTTCCCTCTCAACCCCACATGCCTCTAAAGGTTCTTAAGCCCCAGTTTGAGAAGCAGTTTTGTGACTCCGCCATCTCTTTCCATTTCCACTAATAGTAAGTGCTTACCATTCCAAGGGCAATAACGTATTTATCCGTTTTTTACTTAGTAATCTTTTCTATCATTTCCCTGATTTTTATTATTTTTTTAAAGATTTATTTATTTATTTTAGATGGGGGAGGGGGAGGGTCAGAGAGAGAGAGAGAGAGAATCTCAAGCAGGCTCCATGCCTAGTGTGAGTCCAAAGTGGGGCTCGATCTCATGACCCTGATATGACTTGAACCGAAATCGAGTAGGACGCTTAACCGACTAAGCCAACCAGCACCCCATTTCCCTGATTTTTTTTTTTTTTTTTTAAAGATTTTATTTATTTACTTGAGACAGAATGAGAGAGAGAGAGAGCACATGAGAGGGGGGAGGGTCAGAGGGAGAAGCAGGCTCCCTGCCGAGCAGGGAGCCCGATGCGGGACTCAGTCCAGGGACTCCAGGATCATGACCTGAGCCGAAGGCAGTCGCTTAACCAACTGAGCCACCCAGGCGCCCCCCCATTTCCCTGATTTTTAAAAGAAAATCATATGAACTATAATTTAGCCATTTATTGGTAACAGGGTTCCTGTTAGGAATAGTTTTACCTAGTTCATAGTGATTCCCTTAGGCCACAGTGAGATACAGTTATTGGCCCCTGCCCTGAATGTCCCCACATTATCCTGCTTCTGTTTTTCTGTTTTCTCCACCTGTTCTAGTGGCTTTCATTGTAACCTTGCTAATACTTAAAAATAGATATTTTAAATCTTACAGATTATGGGTCCAAGGAACAACCTACATTTATATAGCCTTTAGCTGTAAGTTAAACCATGTTTCTAGCAGTAAAATGTTGGCGTAAGTACAGTGTGATTTTTTTCAGAGCATTTTCAAGTATATACTCCTATTTTTAATAATCTTTTGAAGTCAGAGAAAAGCATATTTTTCCTGTTTTTCAGCTGAGCAGATGGTTTAGAAAAGGTAAGCAATTTCCCCTGCGATATAGGACTGTTGGCAGGAAAACCTAGGTATTCTGACTACCCATGCCTTTGTTGTGGACGGTTCAAGAAGGCTGGTTTCCCAACTAGAGAAGCCTCTCTTCTGGTTTCTCAGGTTTCTGGGCTGAATTGGAGATGTGTGAATATATATTGGGACACTGGTGTGTAATGGAGGTATCTAGTCCTCACCTTGGCCATTAGTAGCCACTTTTGTTTATTCTTGCTTTGGAGGCCCAGCCTCTTTTTATATCCCCATAGATAGCCAGTTGAGAAGCCAATTTGTCCCACCTCTTCTTGCCATGATTAGCTGGTTTTGAAGTACCTCTTGGAGCCCTTCAGTCTGGCCTTTTTTACTTCCCCACGGTGTAATTACCACCTTGTGGTATAGTCACTTGTCTTCCCAACCCCTGGACTCTTTTTTTTAAATGGTCTTCTCTGTTTTCTGCTGTTGAGGCCCACCACTACAAGGGATTTTGAGAGGAGTGTTTGACACTTTTGTTTAATTAGGGTCTCCAGAAGGGTTCTGTTAACAATAGGGTTGTATGTTAGGCCCTTCCCCCTTGCTTGTAAAGTTTCACTGTAGTCTGAACCATTAATGTGATCATAGTGTTAATATGGTGGTTCTTATTTAGCCAAAACTTTTTATAGAGACATCTCAAGACTTTTCTGTAGCTTTTAGAACATTGTCCTAACATTTAACACTAATTTTTACATTGTCTTTTTCTAATTTGTTTCAGGTGCTGATTTCTACAGCTTCTAAACATGTTAACACTTAATACTAATCAAAAACTGTCTTTTTCTCTTGCATTTCTAATTGTCTCATGGTCTCATTTTTGCAAGCATTTTGAACCTTTAGAATCCTTGAACTTAATCCTGAAAAGAGTGCTAGCAAAGTTCTTCATTGAAAAATGCATACTTGGGGCACCTGGATGGCTCAGTTGGTTAAGCATTAGACTCTTTTTTTTTTTTTTTTTAAGATTTTATTTATTTATTTGACAGAGACAGAGACAGCGAGAGCAGGAACACAAGCAGGGGGAGTGGGAGAGGGAGAAGCAGGCTCCCCGCTGAGCAGGGAGCCCCATGTGGGACTCGATCCCAGGACTCCGGGACCACGACCGGAGCCGAAGGCAGCCGCCCAACGAGTGAGCCACCCAGGCGCCCAAGCATTCAACTCTTGATTTCGGCTCAGGTTATGATCTCAGGGCTGTGGGATCGAGCTCCATTCTAGGCACAGAGTCTGTTTGTCCCCGTCCCTCTGCTCCTCCTCTCCCTCTCTTTCTTTCTCAAATAAATCTTTTTTTTTTTTTTTTAAGATTTTATTTATTTATTTATTTGACAGAGAGAGACAGCGAGAGAGGGAACACAAGTAGGGGGAGTGGGAGAGGGAGAAGCAGGCTTCCCGCCGAGCAGGGAGCCCGATGTGGGGCTTGATCCCAGGACCCTGAGATCATGACCTGAGCCAAAGGCAGACGCTTAACAACTGAGCCACCCAGGTGCCCCTCTCAAATAAATCTTAAAAAAAAAAAAAGTGCATACTTTTCATCTGTTTATATTTTGTTCACGCTGTTAAGTTTTTTGTTTTTTTGTTTGTGCTTTGTTTTTTGCTGTTTTTAAGTTTTAGTGTTCTGAACTCAAAGACATTTTTAGTGTTTTGGAACATATGTCCTCTTAGCTGCCCTAAAAAGAGATATTTAAGACTCCATTCGCTGCTCCTTCCACTACCCATCCTGTTGATTATTATTGTTCTGGTAGGTATAACTATAAATCATTTGGAAATCGAAGTTAGAAAAGAGACCATTTGCCATTACATTAGGACAGTTTAAAAGGAATCACTTGTTCAAATTTACTAGCTTCCTGAAGCTAGTAAAAATGTTTATGGTTTTCAAGATTCCCTGTGAATATATTTCAACACTACAAGACAGTGAGTTAACACGTGTTCAGCTATTATAGATTATGAGAATGGTAGCTCCTAGAAAAGGTAGTATTCCAGTTTTCTGTTTAGAACTGTAATGGAGCTAAACTGAAAAATCAGTTGTCCTAGTAAACAGAAGGCACGATGTGATAGTAGGCAGGTTTCTTAGTGTGTCTGTTGCTTTAGCTAAGAGCCAGCCACGATTGGCTTTCCTTTCCATAGATCTGGTGTCAAGTATTAATCAGCTGTAGACTGGAAAGTTTTTATTGGCTAGCATTTGTAAGTGGAAGAAACACCAGTCTGTTTTTTATCTGTAGTCTCTTAACCATTTAACTGCATATGATATCATCTGTGTGGTGTTCTTAGAGAGAAACAGTTCCTTTAAAAAAAAAAAAACCTGAATTAGTACTGCAGCATATGAAAATAGTGAACGTTGACCTTGAAGAGTCTAAATGATCTAAATTAAGGTTGTGATGTGTACTAGAAAAAAAATTGCATGTTAAAACTAGTATTCTTGTTTTTCACATTTTGAATAGTTTCTTAATTTTAAAACAAGAGTTATAAAATGTACTGAAAATCTTAAAATACACAAAAGCTAAAAAATATGACTTTGATTTTAAGTTTTAAGAATTCCATAAAAAAAAAGGGGAGCCTATCAGCTAGGGGCTGAGGCTGGGTCACCTTTAGGGCGCCAGGAAGGAAGAATTTGGCCCTGGCGACCATGGTGTGATGTGGTTCAAGATTCTGCCTGGGATCGGTATCATGGCTGTGTGCTTTGTCATCCCCTGCATAGCTGTGGTGCACATCCACAGGTTCAGTAACGGGGGCAAGGAGAAATGGGTTTCCTATTATCCATATCTGGAGTTTGATGAAAAGAGATAGGCGTGTCTCTGGAGTTAATCATTACTATGCGTCAGAGGATTTGGAGAATATTGATTAAGGAAGCATTTTCCTGACTGTTGAAAAATGACTTGGTTATGCTCATCTACCCCTTCTAGAAGGTTATGCAGTGTATTAATGTAGTACATAATAAAAACAAAAAGTTAAAAAGAATTCCATAAAAAAAAAGAATTACATAAATTAGGTTCTCATGGAAAACTGAAATTTCTGAATGCTTGCAAGGTTTTTGTTTAATAACTTTTTCCTGATTGCAAAAATGAAGTGTTTGATTTGTTAATCTCCTCTTAGAACAGCGAACCGCTAAGAAAAAATAGGTGTTTGTAGAAAAATTGGAAAGTTTCACAAATACACAGAAGCAGATAACAGTTACTCATACTTTTACCACCCAAAGATACCACTACTAATATTTGATGTAGATCCACCCAGCTGGTTATAGAGTTGCCCAATTAAATATCCTTTGGAATGAATGCTTACAAGTAAGGATAATGAAGAGTAGAAATGTATATATAGTGTGGCTCAGTGGGTTAAGTTTCGTTAATCTCACTGCCTCTCAGGTGTTTCCAAGAGCTGAAGACAGGGGCTTCTCCCCCCCAACCCCAGTTTGAGAGAAGAGAGCTATCCTGCCCTTTGGCTAGCCTTGGCTAAAGTGAGGCAGAGGATCTTTTCTGCAGACTTCCCTCTGTCTGCCTAAGTCTTTTATCTTAGCAACTGTTGTTAACTCTGAATGTCTACGGGTTGCAGAGGGAGACATTTGGAGTTCTCGGTGGAGTAGCTTGTTGAATAAGCCACATCAGTTCTTCTTCTTCATCTTTTTTTTTTTTTTTAAGGTTTTATTTATTTGAGAGGCGGAAAGAGAGCGCGGTGCATGAGAGTGCACAAGCAGGGGGAGCGGCAGGCAGAGGGAGAAGCAGACTCCCCGCTGAGCAGGGAGCCCAGACTTGTGCGGCTCGATCCCAGGACCCCGGGATCATGACCTGAGCCGAAGGCAGACGCTGAACCGACTGAGCCACCCAGGAGCCCCTAAGCCACATCAGTTCTTTTCAGCCCCCTAGAAGAATTCTTTAAATAGGATCTTACTCAAAAGAATGTCCCAATATTCAGAAATAGAGTCACCTTCAGGTTACTTGTACTAAGTGAAAACAAGGCGGAGTGGTTAGACACTCCCAGGTGATTTCAATTAACATCTAACCTCAAATCCAGTCGACTTGATAAAAGAAAAATCCGAAGGAGCTCAGAGCAGATTATGGTATAAGCATATGCCAGTCCTCTCCAGTGGAAAAGAAAAGTGCTAATCTGGTCAGATCTGTTAAAGAGACAGGCAAGGCTGAACAAAGCAGAATTTTCTCATCCTGCTCATCCTTTGCCTTAGTGTAGAAGAAAGATTTAACCCGGGATGAAAGAGAAAGAAGGAAAGATGGGCAGGTGGCTAGTAATAAAAGATGGTTGGCTTTCTTTCTGTGTGCCTTGGCCTAGTGGTAAGCAGATCCCTAGGTCTGAGAAACTAGCCAAGTGAAGTGCCGCACAGGACAACTTCCCCAGGCAGGGATACAGCTTCTTGGTGTTCTGGGTGAAAATACAGCGCTGACTTTGATCCCAAGCTCTTAGTGAGAGGAAACCCAGGGAGAAGTAGGAGGAAGTAGCATCTCTTTGTAAACGTTTTATTCTTGACATGTAACAGACTCCTGCTTAGAGAATTGTGTCAGCCCCTCCATTCTGCCAGCTGTCGTAGCTGTCGTTCGGGAGCGCCCTCCTGTGTTCTCCTACACTGACCAGTTTAAAAGGTGTCATTTCTGCCTGAGAATTATAAGAGCTTACACGCAGTGCTTGGTATGAAGGAATTGCTTTGGAAGATGAATAACCATTGTGATGATAACTGCTATATGCAAAAGAGGGAGATTGATGGTTTTACAAGTCTGTGGTTTGAATTCTTAGGTCTGGCAGGAAACCAAGCCCATTCAGATGGTTCTGGAGACTAATGAAAGGATTATTTTCAGAGGAATGCCAGAGTTAAGGGTGATGTTGGGACTCCTATAATCTGTGGAACCAACCACAATGGAAAGCCATTATCACCATTGGGTCCAAAGGAGCAAAGAGAAGAAATAGCTTTACTGGAGTCCAACGAGAGAGCTGGAGCCACAGAGGGGGGCCCTGGAGGATTCAGCCACTGCCTGAATTTGTAGCCAAGAGCAGAGAGGGAATAAGGAAGCAATACTCCCTCCCCCACTTTCTTTCCTCCCTCTCTCTTTGATCTTCTTCCGGTGCCTTCTACTGGCCAAACCCACCTGGAGGCCCCCTTGCTTTTAACCCAGTGGTTCTACCCATAAAGGTCAAGTCTTTGGGGGCACAGAGCAGGGCCAGAGGGGTGGAAAATTGGTCTGGCGATGGAGAGAGGGCAATCAAATGGAGAATTACTAGCACACACTAGTAGCATATTCATAATTGCACTTTCATCATGTTAAGACATCATTCTCATCTCCTGAAATCCCAAAATAAACCTTAAAGCATGTGAACTATTATGACTCAGTTGTATCTTTTAATATAAATAGTCCAAGCAGTTATCCTACCCTTATCAAATTAATTAAATATTCAAAGAAATAATATGAACAATTCTGAGAAGAATTGGAAAATCACTGAAAGACCTTCTGTTGGGGCATTTTGTTCTTGATTAAAATTAAACTAAGATTTTAAAAAAAATATGCATGTGAACTGTACAAGTGATATATCCTAAAATACAAAAATTGTACTTTTAATCACACATTGGTGAAGGTTTTTTGTTGTTAGAATTAAGCTGCAGCAGTACCCTGGCTGGCTCAGTCCATAGAGCATGCAACTCTTGATCTTGGGGTGATTTCAAGACCCTATTGGGTGTAGAGATTACTTAAAAATAAAATCTTAAAAAAAAAAAAAGCTGCAAAAGGGAAGTGGAACTTTTTTTTTTTAAAGTCTCTGCATATTATCCTTTCAGATCTATTTAACTAAGGTGGATAAATTGGCATGAAGATTCTTACTCAGCCAATCTAGAAATACAAGAAAAGATTTTAAGCTAGGGGCGCCTGGGTGGCTCAGTCGTTAAGCGTCTGCCTTCGGCTCAGGTCATGATCCCAGGATCCTGGGATCGAGCCCCTCATCGGGCTCCCTGCTCAACGGGAAGCCTGCTTCTCCCTCTCCCACTCCCCCTGCTTGTGTTCCCTCTCTCGCTGTGTCTCTCTCTGTCAAATAAATAAATAAAATCTTTAAAAAAAAAAAGATTTTAAGCTATTAAAATGACTTTATTGAGCACTTGGCTTTGAGAGATGTAAAGATAAAAAAGATACTTACTTTGCTTCCCAAAACTTAAAACTAAACAGTGAAGAGAGGTCCACACCCAACTATAATAGTGATAGGTCCTTTAATAGAAGCATCAGATGTGGGATTAATAAGATGGAGAAGTGGTTTAATCTGTCTTTACCAGAGATTTCTTTCCAGTGCCTCACAAATATTTATTAAAAGTTTACACTTGCCATTTTTAGAAATACAGACGATAAAAAGATACCAAAAGGGCCTGAACTCAAGGAGCTGGGGTCAGAGTGAGTCTTTCAATACTGTTTCATCAAGAGCAGCCAGTCTTTTGGTGGCTCCCCAATGCTTCAAGGATGGATGGCATTCAAACCCTTACCATGTCCCTCTGTGGTCTTCTGATCTGGCCCCACCTGTGTCTCTGCCTCCTCAGGTGCTCTGGCCTTTTAGTTCTTCAGTCAAGCCATACTTATTAGAGTCTTTTCTCTTGAGATTTCTTTTGCCTCGGGTGCCAGCTCCACCGTCATCTTAGAACACCTTTTCTGCCTCCTGGTTTCAGTTTAAATGCTGCCTCTTCACAGGATCCTTCCCTGACCTTCCAGATAAAATCCAGGGATCTTATTACTTGTTCTAAAACCCATATATATGGGGCTCCTGGGTGGCTCAGTGGGTCAAGTGTCTGCCTTCAGCTCAGGTCATGATCCCGGGGTCCTGGGATCCAGCCCCTTGTCGGCCTCCCTGCTCAGCGGGGAGCCGCTTCTCCCTCTCCCTCTGACGCTCCCCCTGCTTCTTTTCTCTCTCTCTCTTTCTGTCGAATAAATAAAAATTAAAAAAACCCAAAAACTCATATATAAGCAGGCACTTTGCTCTTCTCCCTCAAACACTTAAATTTATTAGTGTAAATGTTTGATGGGTTTCTTCATTACCAGAATGTAAGTACTATGAGAGCAGGGTACCTGTCTGTTTCACAGCTGTGTCTTCAGTGCCAAGCATGGTGTTTAATAATGGTGCTCAATAAATTGTAGAAAGAAGGAAAAAGAACTGGCTTTTAACCCAGACCCCTACCACTCACCAGCTTGGTGGCTTTTGGTATCTTGCTAATTGGGAGTTAATTTCTTCCTGTAATATGGAGATAATAATGATAATGGCACTTAGTATGTGCTAAGCACTGTGCTTTTGTTATCTCCTCAATTAAACTTCATCATAGAGGTGAAATGACTTGCTTGAGGTCTGTTCATAAATAGAAAACAGGATTTAAATCCTGATCTGTTTAATTTCAAAAACTGATTGCTCTTCTCCATACCTTTATGTGATTGTCCTGGGGGGAAACCTGTAGGGGAGGTCTTTGATACAGGGTAGTAGGATGCTTGCCCATTCTGAGAATATTGACATTCATTAAGATGCATATTTAAACCAGTTTTAGGGAATTGGAGTGTGGGATTAAGTCCATTTAGATGAAAGGGTAAGTGACTTCTCCCCCCCACCCCCCCACCCCTAGGGGTAAGTGACTTCTAAACAGTCCTGAAGAAGTTAGCTGGGTCCAAAAGCAGAATGTAGTACAAACGCCCCAAGGGAAGAACTGGGGCCAGAGGGTGAAGAGCCTTGCAGGCTGGGCCAGGGAGTTGCTACTTGCTGTAAAACGCTGTGGGGAGACAACGATGAGTTTTATTTATTGAAAAATATTTTGGAAGTAAGAAGTCCCCTTTAGAGGCCAAAGTGCCCATAGCCTTTTTCCCATTTTGCATTTCTGTAGCAAAGGAAGCATTTTAGTGGTTTCATTCCACTGTAGCACCCAACACAGTAGTGTTTGAAAAAGGAATTAGCAGCATGAAGTAAGGAATGGGGGTTTATGTTTAGTTGTTTGGTACAATTCTGTTGTTTGTTGTTGTTTTTCTGTGAGGGTAGATGGCCTAGCCTAGTTGGGTAGCAGCCTCACACTAGTCACTTCACCTCTTATAGCCTCAGTTTCTCATTTGGAAATTAGAGATAATTAAAATGTCTACCTCATAGGCTTCTTGTGCAACATCCACACAGTGCCTGGCACAAAATAAGCTTTCAGGCAGTGTTAGCTGCTACTGTTATTAATACATATTTCCTGTCCATTCTGGCCCATGCCTCTTGAATGAATGTGCGTTGTTTATTTATCAAAGACAGGTTGACTGGGACACAGGAACTGACTTTTTTTTTTTTAAAGATCATGATTTTAGTGTTTACAAAGATAATAAAATTGTCAATGAAAAAAAGACAATGAATCATCTTACTGGGGTAGTCCTAGTATTTCCTAGATATGTTTATGATGAAATGCAAAATGTGAACATGAGCTACTACTTACAGAACCCATTGTGTATGCCAGGGCTGTGCTTTCTATGCATTATCCCTGGGAAGTAGGTTTGATTGTCTATTTTACAGATAAGGATGTTATCTTTCTAAGGTGTTAACAACAGACAACTGTAGAAGGAGACATTAAACCATGTGCTTCTCCAAATCATTTTGTGCTTTTAGCATTGTAAAGGGCTGACTTATCTCCCAACAATTTCAGCAGCTCTGCTGGGAGGAAAAAATGGTAACAGGGCTCTTAATTGTTTTTCTAATCTATTGGATTAATTGGAAGCACCAGGCATAGTGTGCTGTCTAGGTCTAGTACATAGTAGAGGCTCAAGAAATGTTTATTGACTATAAATCTTAAATCAGATTGAGTGAGAAAAAGATGACAGAGAAAAGCAGTATTAGGGGCTGACCTCAGCCTGTTTTCTACTAAAAAACAAAAACAAAAACAAAACAAATCTGAGGTCACCAAAGATTTTAATAGCATAGCATGTTTACACAGACTAACGGGTGAAGTCTGAGGTGACAAATTTTCCTGTGTGTTGCAGGGGATTAACTCCTGTCTGTAGAGTTGTTATCTACAGAAATCTGTTTGCTTCCCAACTAGGTGCCCTCACTGCTCAAGAAGCTCCTGGCTCTATCCTTGTGTTGGGCTAATTAGTTTAGTTTCAGTGAAGAGAAACTATGTGTAACGTTAAAATAAACAAAACATAAATGGGAATGTGTAGTTGCTGTCATAACTCATCACTAATGTATTTCAAAGACAGATCTGACTGATATTTGTATTTTCCTTTAGCTCAGGTAAATTCAGAGTTGACATACCATTTTATGGTAATGAGGGGAGAAAGGAGACTTTCTTGCATAGAAGAGCAAGCATGCTGCATTTAAATCCAGATTTCCTCTCCCCCCCCATAACAACAGAAAACAAAAATCTTAATTTTTTTGGAGGAACTTCATTATGATGAGGCATTTATTAGACATATCAAACCTGAAAGGTGGCCAGCCAGATGGTAGTTTGATTACTAAGCATCCTCTTTATGATTTATCATGTTATACCACAAAATGAAGATAAAGAGATAATTTTGTTAATATACTATAGAAGTAGTTTATGTAGAAATTTTAAAGTATAAAACATTAAAAGACTATGATAAGAGCCAGTGCCCAGACCTTGGTTTCTAATTCCATTCTCCAGTAAAAGGAACCAGACATGACTTAATTCTATGGCTGTGGCAGGGAATAAACAAGATGAGCCTGGAGCATCTTCTAATGCCAGAAAGCACAAAAGTGCTAAAACAAAACAAAACAAAACAAAACACTAAACACACAGTAGTGGGGTATGTCAAATGAACACAGGTGCCTGAAAGAGCGCCTAGTGGGTCAAAGCTGGGACAATTTAAACAACTAAATAATATCATTTTAAATTATAGCATAAGATATAAAATAAATATAAATAAAAGATACAATATACATATGTAGTACAATAATGTTAATATAAATATGTAAAAATATAAAATATTAATATAAAAGGAATATCTGTGTGTCCATACTGATGTAAATAAATGATTGGATAGGTAAGCAAATAGGAAAGAATAGATAAAATCTTCCATGTATAGAAGAATTCCAAATGATTTATGTCAATAATCCTCCAAAAGGAGGTGAAACTAACTGTCCATCCCTTAAATGTGGGCTGTGTTTAGTAACATTCTTCTAAAGAATATAGTATAGAAGGGGGAAAAAAACTTTACAGTGGAGAAACTTGACAGACACTACCCCAGCCTCAAGTTAGCATCAACAATGATAAATGTACACTTGATATGATGTAATGAGAATGGCACTTTATCTCTGTGGTCTTCCTCCTCAAATTCGATAATCCCATTATAATTATGAGAAAACCGTTGGAAACTTGAGACTTTCTATAAAATATCTAACTAGTACTCCTCAAAACTGCTGTCAAGTTCATCAAAAAAGGAGTCTGAGAAACTTTCACAGTCTCGAAGAGGAGTAAAGAGATAGGACAACTAAATGTAATGTGATATCCTGGATGGGATTCTGGACCAGAATAAGGACATTAGGCAAAAACTAAAGAAATCTGAATAAAGTACAGACTTCAGTTCAGAATAATAGGTCAATATTGGTTCATTAGTTGTGACAAATGTAGCATACTAACGGGAGAGGTTAGCAATAGGGGAAACGGGGTGTAGGGTAGAGAGGAACAATGTGTGGTCTTCACAACCTCTCTGTAAACTTAGCATCATTCTAAAATTAAAAGCTTATTTTTACAAAAAGACGGTGGCAAGGACAAGAGTCTGTAGTTCAAGTTTAATTTTCATCATGCTGGGAGCCTGAAGTAAATAAAAAACCTTGGTGTCCTAGGCTGATTATGGTGTAAAGTGGGGCAACTCTTCTTTGCTGTCATCTTGTAAAGCCATGACAGTGTGTTTGCAGAATCAGAGAATGCAGGAATTTTAAATGTTCTCCTATGGAATTTCCTACCGGCATGACTTTTTTTTCCCCTTTGCTTCTGCCGGGTAGCAGTCCCTTGAGTGGCATTTGCTGTCCTAGTTAATCAGAGGGTAGGAGAAATGAAAAACTCTCCTCTTCCCCCTCCTATGAAGTTTCAATGGGCACTGGAAATGTAGGTCAAATTGCATCACTGTAGAAAGGAGCGAACAGGAAGGTATTTATGAAGTGCTGCCAGCCTCTCTTTAGATTCCGAGTTATGATGAGCCAGTGTTGAGCCAGCTTAAGTGTGAGATACATGGAATCAGAGAGTCATGTTTTTGATGTAGTCCCAGAATGTTACATTTAATCGGTGATAAAAAGATTTCTGTCTAAAGCCCTAGTGAGAATAACTTGTACTGGATTTGTTTAATTTGCATCTCCCAGCTTCTAGAATTCTTTTTGTCTCTTATTTATTATTGGTATATTGCAGCAATTTATATTAATTTAGCCAGAGAGATGTTTGAATTGTAGAAACTATTGTTATATGTACATGTTTGGTAATCGTATAAGTCTGATAATGTATTTTGCAAATTACACATAATCATATGCACAGTGGGATCTTCATTAGCATACAGAAATCACGAAATATGTTTTTAAATTAGGTTTCAAGTACACCGTCCCATGGCTTTCTATTTTTTTTTTTTAAGATTTTATTTGTCTGAGAGAGAGAGAGAGAAAGAGGGAGAGAGAGAGAACACGCCCAAGCAGGGGGAGCGGCAGGCAGAGCAGGCTGAGGGAGAAGCAGGTTCCCCGCTGAGCAAGGAGCCAGATGTGGGGCTTGATCCCAGGACCCTGGGATCATGACCTGAGCCGAAGGCAGACGCTTACTGACTGAGCCACCCAGGTGTCCTGGCTTTCTATTTTTTTAATGGCAAAATCTTACGGATTTTAAGATAAGCCTTTAAATACATGTTTGTATTTTTTTTTTTAACATTGTATACTACTTGCCTTTTGTTAAGACATCCAGATGTTTACTGCCCAAATGCTCTCTCTTACTCACATTGTCATGAACAGTAAGCATCCTGACAACAAAACCAATTGTAAAACCTACTCCATTTCTACTCTTTCCTTGCCTCTATTAAGATCCTGGGTAGTTTGTATACAAAATGGGAAATCCAGTGATAAAAAAAAATAATTGCACAGGTTTGGGCTTTATTTAATCTTACAGGTTGCATAAATTATTCTGTGAAATATGTTTATAATCTAACATACTTTTAGTTATTTTTGACTTTTTATTTTGAAATAATGAAAGATTCACAGGTTGCAAAGGCAGTTCAGAGAGGACCTGGTTACTCTTCACCCAGTTTCTCCCATCAATTACATCTTTCCTATCTATACAGTACAATATCAAAACCAGGAAGGTGACATTGGTATAAAGTATGTGTGTAGTTTTGTGTCATTTTATCTCATGTGTAGATTTATTTAACCACTACCATAATCAAGATATAGAAAACAAAAATCTCCCTCATGCTATCCTTTAATGGTTATAGTCATTCCCCTTACCTTCACAACCCCTAACTCCTGGCAACCACTAATCTGTTCTCTAACTCTATAATTTTGTCATTTTGGGAATGTTACATAAATGTGATTTTTTGAGATTGGCATTTTTCATTCAGCATTTTAAAAAAAAATTTTATTTTAAAAGAGGCATCAGTGTTAAACATTTAAAATTTTTATTTATTTTTTAAAAGATTTTATTTGAGACAGAGAGAGAGAGCACAAGCGGGGGGGGGGGGTCAGAGGGAGAAGCAGACTCCCCACTGAGCAGGGAACCTGTCGTGTGGCTTGATCCCGGGACCCCGGGCAGATGCCCAACCCACCAAGCTACCCAGGCACCCCCAAAAATATATTTATTTTTAAAAGAAGTTGTTGTCCAGAGTTTGATTAACTGATTTTCAAACCTGTACTTTTCTAGCTTGGGTGTTCTATAGTCTGTTGCTATATCTGAACAGCAGCGAAAGTTGTATGTGCCGACGTAATAGCTGATGATAGCATTAACCTTACTGCCTACTGTAAAAGATGATACTGCAAAGTTAAAGGGAAAATTACCCCTGGAAAAGCCCATCCCGCCAACAAATTAAATATTGCAACTGTTTTACTGAGCAAGGAGTAAGAAAACCAAATGTATACTTTAGTTATACCAAATAAAGTAACTGACCCACATTTGTGTTCATTTCTTCTTGAAAGAACTTTTCAAAGAGAGACTCTTTGGAACATGATACTGAAATGAATAGCAGTTTAAATATTTGCATTAATTAGATAATGAAAGATCAGAGAATTGCTATACAGATCTTCCTTGACTTATAATGGGGTTACGTCCCAATAAGCCCATCAGAAGTTGACAATGTTATAAGTCGAAGATGCATTTAAAACACCTAACCTGGGGTGCCTGGCTGGCTCAGTATGCAACTTTTGATCTCAGGGTTGTAAGTTTGAGCCCTCACTCAAAAGAGATTATTTAAAAATAAAATCTTAGAAAAAAAAATTTTTTTTAAACGCCTAACCTGCCTAGCATCATAGCTTAGCCCAATCGATCTTAAACCTGCTTATATTAGCCTACAGTTGTGCAAAATCATCTGACACAAAGCCTATTTTATAAGAAAATGTTACTATCTCCTGTAATTCATTGAATACTGTGCTGATAGTGAAAACCAGAATGACTCTATGGGGACAGAATGCTTGTGTGTCGGTTGGGGACCCTCATGACTGCAGGGCTGACGGGGGGCTGTGGTGCCGCTGCCCAGCATCACGAGAGAGTCCTACCACAGATAGCTAGCCTGGGAAAGAGCCAAATCCAAAATCCCAAGTATGGTTTCTACGGAATGTGTGTTACTTTCGCACCACTGTAAAGCTGAAAACTCATTAAGTCAAAACATTGTTACGTGAGGGACCTTCTGTATGTGGTTAGTGTGAAATGTAACCATAGGGAGGCCGGTGTCCGCATCAAGTGTCTGCATCCTGGCAACACTGTCGTAGTAGGAAGTGGAGTCCTGTGGTAGATGAAGGATAGGAACAAACAGCCTCGGAAGGAACAGATCTTCCTCAGATGACTGTAGCTTGTTTTCTCACAAAATACAAAAAATATGCTAGGAGCCGTAGGAGGACACATTAGTGTTTGGCTGCACAGAATGGTACCATGGCTCTAGGGAATCCCATGTGGCCAGACCTATGTAACTGAGCAAATAGAAGGTGAGTCCCCAGGCACCATTTTACAGCTCACTAGCAATGAAGGGGGGATGTGTGCATGCACTCCTTGGCTTGCCCAGAATTCATGTTCCTGAAAATTGTGTCAGAGCAGATTTTTTTATAAATGAGATACTCTTATAATTGGCAAATGATCTTTATTTGGCTCTAGCTCCTAACATTTTAGACAGTCTTCCTCCCCGTAGGAAAATATTCTTTGTAGTTAAAATCAGCCTCTACTTACCACTTTAACATTTTTCTTTTTCTTTTCTTTCTTTTCTTTTTTTTTTAAGATTTTGTTTGTTTGAGAGGGGGGAGAGAGGGAACCAGCCAGCAAGCACAAGCTGGTGGGTGGGGGGGGGAGTGCAGGGAGAGGGAGAAGCAGACTCCCCACTGAGCAGGGAGCTAGATCCCAGGACCCTGAGATCATGACCTGAACCAAAGTCAGATGCCTAATGCCCTGAGCCACCACTTTAACATTTTTTTCTGATCATCTTGTTTTCTTCAAGCAGCATATGATTGTATTTGAAGTAGCTGTTAGGATAGAGGAAAAGGGAAGCAATCATTTATCAATCATCAGCTGTATGCCAGGCACTGTGCAAAGTGTATTAAATAACTCTTTGTAGCAAATAAGTCAATTTTCTTGGTCAGATTTACTTAAGAGGCCTGCTGCTCAAAACAGAATATGTATGTTATGTATTACATATATTTTAAGATATATATACTAATTTATATATAAGTAGATAAATTAAAGAATATATATCTATTAATTTGTGTACTCATGAAGCAGTGTGTGAAGTGATATGGAATATAGGGATGTAAGACCTATCCCTCCCATTAGCAGCTCTCTATCCAGATGAGGAAAACCAATTATAAGTAGAAGAAAAATCAGCTAACTACAGGAGTGAAAACTGCTCAGCGCATCAATGCAACATATATAATAAGGCAATCCATAAGTAATTACCAAATAAATCCTTCAGATTATAAATGTTGTAGTTGTTCAGAGGAGGAAAAGATTATTGATCTCTGGGTGGCTCAGTCGGTTAAGCGACTGCCTTCGGCTCAGGTCATGATCCTGGAGTCCCGGGATCGAGTCCCGCATCGGGCTCCCTGCTCAGCGGGGAGTCTGCTTCTCCTTCTGATCCTCCTCCCTCTCACGCTCTCTGTCTCTCATTCTCTCTCTCGCAAATAAATAAATAAAATCTTAAAAAAAAAAAAAAAGATTATTGATCTCTGACCCTTGATTGTGTCACCTGTAAAATGCAGATGATACCTACCTCATAGTGAGAAATGAATAAACTGTATAAGTAAAAGCCTTATTATATATATTGCCTGTTAGTACACCTTTAATAAATCGTAGCTGTACCGTTAATAATGAAAATTATAATAGCAATAGCACTAATGCTGTATTAGGGTGGGCTGACTGTTGCTACACAAAACTTTAGTAGCTTAATAAAATACATGTGCATTTCTCACTCAGGTCACAGATTGGTGTAGGTTGGCAAGGAAGCTCTTGCTTTACCCAGTCATCAAGGGGTGAAGTTTTGTGGCTCTGCCCACCTCTAGGGGCTTGGAGCCCTCTTCATTTTACCAGCCTAGGGTATGAGAGACTGAGGATCAAAACAAGGAGGTTTATATGGATCAAGCCTAGAAGTGGAACCCAACGTTTCTCTTCATATTTTAAGGACTCACATAGCTACACCTTACTGCAATGGATATTGGGAAGTTTAGTCTAACTGTGTGTTCAGGAAGGTGAAGAATGTGGATATAGGTTGGCATTGACAATCTTTATCTCAAATAATATTTAGAAAGGCTTATTAAAGAAGAGGTACTGTCCCTGGATCTTTTAGAAAAGCCAGTAAAAGTTGTAGTAGGTTGCCCAGCCTGCCTTTATTTAGGTGGCCTTACTTAAAGAGGAAGGGTAGAAGAATTAAAAAACAAACAAAAAAAACAAAAAACCCCACAAAACCCTGCAAGCATTATCAATAAAAATTACAAATTTATCGCACTAGCAGCTGCCTCTACTGTGAGCCATTTGGTAGTGACCTTAGGCAAGCTATTTTACTACTTTAGACCTCCATTTCTCACTTCTAAACCTTCTTCATAGAGCTGTGGGGAACATTAAACAGGACAGTGTGTGTGAAGTACTTAGGACAGGGGCTGGCCCAGAGTAAACACTCAGTAAAAGTTGTTACTGTTATTGGTAGTGTTAATAAGTATGCCTCCAGAGTGAAATACTTGCTAGCTGTTCATTTATTTGACATCTTTCCTAAAGGACTGTGTTAGAATAGCAGAGAAGGATTTGAGCATATTTGTGTGGATTTTAGAATTCTATAACCCTACTCCAGTAACAGGAGATTAATGTCCCTCTGGCTGAATATTGGGGGAGAAACCCTTTCTGTCCCTCCTAGGCTCCCGTCTTCCCTGTCAACACCACAGACTTTTTAATTCCCCTATCAAGAGGACAACAGGAGTCATGGACTTTACTTTTCATCCCTCCTTCCCCTTTTTCGACGATAGGTGGATTTGGCTGGGAAGAATGAGGGTAGATGCCAGAACAGCTACATATTGCTCAGGCGTAATTACAAGTTCTTAGCAAGGCAGGAACATCCGCCCCACACACACCCCCTACCCCCAGGCCCACATTATCTTGAGTGGTTGGGTAGCTGTTAGATCCTGGAGTTCCATTGAATTCAATTCTATTCAGCAGGGTTTTATGACCGCTTAGCATATCAGGCCCTGGGGATGCAAGGGTGAAATGTTGCAGACCCTGCCTCGAAGAAGCCCACGGAAGCAGGGAGGTGTGATGACCTGAAGAGATTTATCTGAGTTTGTTTTGAAGGCTGGATGTGAGTTACTTGGAAGGTAGGAAGGAAAGAGTGTAGGGTGGTAGGAACAGCAGGTGGGGAGAAACAGAGGTAGGAATTGCTGTGCAGGGTAGCAGTAGAAGGAACTGTTTTCAGCTCCACGTTAGTATGCAGCTGCCACAGTTCTGCCCCTTTTGGGCCTCATCTCACAAGTCTCAGTTTTTTTCTCTGCTAAAGGAGGATCATAAAAGTTCCTACATCATAGAACTGGGAAGATGAAGTGAGAATGCATGTAAAGGGTTTACTGTGTGTTGAAACTGGGCGCACAGTAAGTGCTTAGTGAATGTCAGCCACTGTTAGTGTCCTGTGCTTTTGTAATAGACCTGCAAATCTACTGACTTGAGCGAGTATTTTGTACAAATTGGAGAATTATTGACAGTTTTACTGTTCTTTTTGTTTTTCCTTTAGGCTAATGGTGAAATAGTGTACTATAGTCACACTTGATGGACAGATGGCTTACCCCTCAGCTAAACAGGCGGTGGTGGGGGGGGGGGCGGTTAACCTCAGTGAAGCCTGGGAGAAATGGGGCTTGAGATAGGAGAGCCATGTGACCCGAAATGGCAAGGGAAGTGAGGGATGGCTACACTGAAATCTTCCTGAGAAGGGAGGGGCTGGTGCCAGGCACTGGCAGGAAATGGAGGCTCCTTTAACGCAGTTTCGCGGAGGGTCAAGAAAGCCCTATGACTAACTGCGGAGACTAAAATGTATCCTTGAAACCTAGGCCAGAGGTATCGGAGTCCTTACTAGTAAGCGATTTCAGCTCCCTGTTTAGCGGTTATGTTTTCATGCTCTCATTTGGTGTTCAGTGGAGTGACCCTGAGAGCAGGCCCTGTCGCTCAGTAGGTGGGAACACTCCAGCTGACCTTTGAAGAGGTGGATACCCAGAAGCACCGCTGAAAAGTCTGGTTGTGTGGAGTATAGAGTTTCATTCTTAAATTTGCTTTGCCAGGGAGAAAGCCTGTCAGGGTGAAAGCAAGGAAGAGAATGAGTAAACTCAGGGCCACGCTAATTCATATTTTTGGAGAATTACAGGGGACAAGTAATCTGTTTTTAAAATGTTTGGTCTGTGGTGTTTCATGTGGGAGAAGAGCCTGAGGATTATCGCATAGGCTAAAGGTCACACACAGGAGATAGGTGTATAAAGAAAACGAGTGATGCAGCCAGGTGGGAACTTTGAAAAGAATGTGCCCAGTGAGTGACAAGGGGTGGCCCCTGACAGCATCCCAGTTATTCCCCCGTGCAGGGGAGCTGCCCCCTGGTGGCCACATTTTTTAACTTTCCAAGAGAAAAAGGAAATATGGAATTTTATGTAAGCCTTCCCACCTTTTAAATATTAGCGACAAATTCCTTTTTTCCTCTAAGATCGCTAAAGTAACAGAGACAATAAAGTGACCTGTTTTAGGCCTGCAGCGAGCGTCAAACAGTGGAGAGAAAAATGTGCAGTCCAGGCTGCGCAGCTGAATACATGGTCAGCTCTGGTGCCAGGCGCGGTGCCTGGCATGGAGCACATGCTCAGCATGTTTTTGTTGAATAAATAAATGGGGCAAAACTCTGTTGCTAGTCATTCTTTCCATGTGCAGAATGGAGTGATTGGAGTGAGCCTCCCCTCAGCTCTAACTTAGAAGATAGAGGATCCAGTCAGAACTTGTATTGCCCTCCTTGCAGGACCCTCTCTACCCTGTTCTCTTCCCTTTCATGCCCTCTCCAAGCACTTAGGGTACCTAGGGGTTCAAGCTTCTAGATTTTAAGAAGGTTTAAGAAATAAAAAGAAAGTTCATATTGTTACACTTCAGTACAAGACTGATTCAGTTTAGCCTGGTTTTCTTTCCTCTATCATGGTTACTGCATTTTTGTTTAATTTTGACAGACTTGACTGTATAATAAGTGATCCAGATTATAGTGAGGCTCACACAGAATCTTACAAATACATAAAAATGTTCTCCTAGAAAATAAGTCCTTTTCCCTATAAAGGTTGGTATAACATTGCTCATGTAACAGTGTGGGCTTTTCTCTGTTTAAAGATAATGAGAGAATTTTTCTGAACCCTTGGGCATTTCGCAGATCCTTCTTTTACAACAAATTCTGGTGATATCTGCCCTTTTTAAAATAAAAGTTTTTACTGTCTTGAGCAAGATTATTTTTGTTGCACTTATCAAGAATCAGTTAACATTTAAGCTCAGAAGAGCGGAGCCATTTACTTTACAGGTCCGTGGGATTCTTAAACCCTTGGGAAAGGAAATGCTTTGGGCCTCTGGAGGACTGTACCTGGGACAGGAAAGTCCAAGAACAACCCTCCCCCACCCCCCCCAACACAAACTGTTTCCCTTTCTCTCCTCTGGGATTTCATGGCCTCCTGGGTTGGATTCTCTCTGAGCAGCATGTGTATTCTTCTCTTTGCTGACTGGCTTTTTCTTACAGACTGAGAGTGCATGAGGGTAGCTTGCAGCTGAGACCAGAGTAGACCCTCTTCATTCCAAATTCTAGTTCCAAGGAGAACAAATGGAATGTCTCAGTTTGGGTCATGTGTCCAACTTCAGCCAAAACAGAGGAGGAATTTGGAGTCGCATAATACAAATATCATTTGGCAGGGAGTTGAGAATTACGTAGTACTTAGAAAAAAGGGTCACCATGGGCTAGGCAGCTCCTCTAGAGAAGAAAGGCATCTTCTACAGTCTTGCCCCCCCTCCCCCCAAGTAAATATACATATGCATCTCTCAGGACTTTGGAGAAATTCAAGTTATATATTTTTTTCTTTTTTAAAGATTTATTTATTTGAGAGAGAGAGAATCTCAAGCAGATTCCCCTGCTGAGTGCGTAGCCCGATGCGAGCTTGGCTCGATTCCAGGACCCCGAGATCATGACCTGAGCCAAAACCAAGAGTCAGACGCTTAACTGACTGAGCCACCCAGGCGTCCCTATATCTTTTTTATTTACTTCTCTCCCATCTTTGCCTGTCATTTAAAAACTATCTTATTAAAAATTATATTTATTGAATGTTTGTTACATAGTAGGTGGTGAATGAATAAAAGCTGTCCAGTTTTATGTTTCTATTCTTCGAAAATACTCTCCAGTCTACCTTTTAAACAATTATCTCTTTGTTGTTTTTTTTTATAAATTTTTTTTTTTTTAATTATCTCTTTGTTTTTGCAAAACAAAATTAAGTTGCTGTTTAGGCAGTTTGGTGTACTGGTAAGGGAACTAAATAACATCAGAGGCCTCCATTCTAGTTCCAATTCCAAACCATTTATTTACTGGGTAATCTTGAGCAAATTATGACCTCTCTCAGTCTGTTTCCTTGCTAGTAAAATGGGGACCCTGACAACAGCTTTTTTGAGCACAATGTTCTTGTGAAGATAAAAAAGAACGTATACAAACATAGGATAGTTGTCTTTCTACCCCCTGTTCTAAGAGAAGTTGCTATTTTTAAATGCTTATTTTTAGTAACTGCCACTACCTTTTTTTCCTCTAAGAATAGAGTTTCCCTTAAAGCATTTTTAAGGTATGCAGGCTAGTAAATGGTGAATTCTTTTAAAGGTAAATGCTCTCCTGGGGGCGATCTCACAGCACCCCAGATCTGATGACTTCCTTGCATACTTTGGGGGTAAGGCTGGAGTGTCCTGATGGAAAACGGAAAAATAGCTTGACCTAATGAAATCCTATCAAGCACAGAGTTTAATCCGACGCCAGTGTTGTTTCACCTCCAGTCTGCTCTGAAGGAATCCCTGGCAGCGGGCTGAATGGTTATCTCTAACCTAACATCTTTATTGGCTGTCTCTATCCTGGTGATTTGTAGCTTCCTTTGAGTGATTTTGCATAGCTGTAAAGTGTTTAGGATGCAAAGAAATGAATTTTGGCTCAGGACAGACATGTTGAGCAAGATAGTGGCTTTTATTGGAAATAAGGCAGAAAAAGAACACTAAAATGGAAATCAGAGAAAACTTTTAAAAGATAGGAGACTAGGAAGGAATTAGAAATCTAGGGAAGAGAAACATCTGGCTTATAAAGATTGGAGGAATGATTACTGAATGCTTACATTACTGAATAACATTTTGTGGATGAATGAAACTGAAACTGTTTTAAAAAGGGAGAGGGAAAGGATATGATCCAGGAATAACTTAAGAGCCAATAAAGATAATTATGAATAAATGTTCAAAACATGGTATAGAATTTCAGCTGCTGACTTTCAGAGATGCTTTATTAGTGTCTCAGACCATAGAAATTTTTGGCTTACTATCTTAGAGTGTATGAAAGTAAATAAAAGTTAAGCAAAACAATCTTCTTGCTACCCATCCTTGGTATATAGGGTGTGAGGATCATAGGAAGAGAAGTGTATTAATAGTGAATTTTTCATATGAAATCCCCCTGCCTTGCGCTTTACACCTTGACAGCATCTGCGTCATAGCGTGTCATTACCTGTATTTGCTGTTCTTTCTCTTGTGCTGCATGTCAGACTTGAAAACCGGCTTCATTTCAAACTCTAGTTAGTTAACCTCCAATCCCTTGACTCCTTAACTCAGTGCTCCTCTCCAAATTAATTTTAATAGTAACCACATTCTACTTGAAATATATATGTATGCATAACTATGAAAATACGTGCGTGATGAAACACATAATTCCCTTGTGCTTTTTAGGAGGATGGCTTAATTGAGTTTTTGTTTTCTATTTGTAATGTTATGATTGCTTTTTTTAAATTGCTGAATAATAAAGGACAGAGTGAGCTCTCCAAATAATAATCTCATTCAGTGTTGTGTGTGTTTTAAATTTGTGATACTGACAGGTTTCATAGGAGCAGGCTTTCTGAATAACCACTTCAAAAATTAAGTGAAAAGTCATTAGTGGCAAATTACACACAATGATTTTAAGCCCCAGGAGGCTTCCCCTATGTACACATTGAATAGTCATTTGTTCTTAGGTTATTGTAAATATAGCCAGTTAAATTCACTGTAAAAAGGAAAAAAAAAAAAAAAACAACTGAATTGCATTTGTTGTGAAATTGGTAAAGTGCCTCTAATTTTAACAGTTTGGCATTTCAAAAGACATATAATAATTTTGGAACATCTGGCAGCGAATGAGATTGTAGATTCCTGACTAGCTTTATCCATTGTTTCATCCTTTTTTCCCTTTTCTCTTTTTGTAGATCTGAACAGAATTAAGAAGAAAGAACTTCCACAATCACAGCAGATGAAGATCCACTGGTAAATTGATCAGAATTTTTGGCCTGCCCTCCAAAGAAAAGGTAACTGGCTGTCCCAACATAGCACAGCCGAATAAATGTAGTGCTTCTGGTTATAATAGAGTTTGACTTTTACCAAAGGATGATAGTTTAAATTAAAGTTCAGGGTATCTGAATAAGATCTCCAGTATAACCCTGAAATGATGATCTTAGTAATATGAAATGACAGTGAATTTAAGAGTACAATATTTTTTGTTGTGTGTTTGTCAAAAGAAAAAGTGCTAAATAACCACCCCCAACTTATTAACACTGTAGGAGGACTTTGGAGATAGGAACATTTCCCACTCTCCATCTCTATCTACCTTTTCCTAGGAATTTATCCAAAGACATGCTCTTGTGTTTCTGTTCAGTTCCACTTTCCCTCACTCCTGTTTTCTTCTCTCTGTAAGGAATGCCGACCCAGCTGCTCAGAGCAGGGAAGATCCTAAGCAAATTTTAAAATAGGCAGGAGTTCTTCAGACACACGCTCTGGGCCCAGTGCCTTTGCCCAGATCGCCAGGCAATGTGTGCTCATGAGCAGTCCTAGATCACTACAAAAATAGCAGCCACTATTAATTGAGTTTCTCACTACATATTTGCCATTGTGCATTTAATATTTGGGGGGGAGGGCGGTAATTTTCACATACTGTGAAAAAGAGGAAGAAATTCCTGGAGGAATTTTTATTACAACAAAAAAAAAAAGTCCATTTTCCCATCTACTCCTGAAAGGAATGAGGGAGCTTGAATTTAAGATGCAGTTTAAGATGAGTCACTGAGGGATAAAACTGAACATGATCCAAATAGGGAAGACCAAAGGAGTTTCAGCTTCTGAAATGGATCAACTTGTATATTTAGGCAACAAATGCAGTGCTTCAAACAGTTTTAGGCAACTGTAGCAAAGATGGAAACATTTTGAACAACATGAATGTTCATCCTCAGAGATAACATTTTGAACATTACAAACAAACAGGAGCTTCAGGGAGGATGTAGCAGTTCTGTTTAGGTGCTTAGAACAAGTGACTGGATAACTCTGAAGTCTCTACCTTCAAAAGGGCCCTTAAAATTTTCGACCTAAAGCTGAAAGGCCAGCATTTCAGAAGTATCCTTCAGGGATCATCAAAGTCATCACAAAGGATGGCATTCATTGTGGAATGTCTGGAAAGTGCCAGAAAAGCAGCATTTTCCTAGATGGTGGTGAGCAACTGGCAGTGGTGGGGGGGAATGGGGTGGGGAGGGGAGGTAGAGAGAAAACACATTTGACTGAAATGCTAAAGGAGCTCTTTAGTCTGTAGTTGTTCATTGAGCTTCTACTGTGAGCAGAGGGATTGCCCTTGAAGAGGAAAAGAGAATAGGAGGTGGTTTTCACAGGCTACAATTATGACTTATTCTTTTTTGAGTAGTATTCAGATGAAAGATTAATTTGATACCAGGAAGTCAATGACAAGGGGCAGGGAAGGAAGAAGCATAACAAACTCAAGTCCTCAGGAAGAAGTGTGACAAACTCAAGTCCAGACAGGTAGAGGAATGAAATGGGCCAGGTAGAATTGCGAGGAACTGTCAAATTCATGACCAGTCTGAAAGGGCAGCCCCTTTTCAGTGCCAGCTGATTATAGGCCCAGTACCCATTCAGCAAATGTTTCTTGAGTGCCCACCTATGTCATGTTGTGCTCTCTGGGCATTGGGGATTAATTAGTAAATCAGAGGGACAAAAGTTCCTGCCATTGTGCCACCTACTTTTTCATGGAAAGAAACAGATAATAGAAAATCTAGTAAGTAAATATAGTATACTAGATGATGATAATTGGTTAGAAAAAGCAAGTCAGGGTAATGAGAATCAGGTGTGCTGATGAGGGGTGGACTTGCAGCATTAAATAGGGTGTCAAGGGGATGCCTGGGTGGCTCAGTCGGTTAAGCACCTGCCTTCAGCTTGGGTCATGATCCCAGGGTCCTGGGATTGAGTCCCGCATCAGACTCCCTGCTCAGTGGAGAGCCTGCTTCTCCCTCTGCCTGCTGCCTCTCCCTGTTTGTGCTCTCTCTCTCTCTGACAAATAAATAAATAAAATCTTCAAAAAAAAAAATAAATAAATAAATAGGGTGTCAGGGTAGGCTTTTTGAGAAGGTGAGATTTGTGCATTAACGATGAAGGAGTGAACATTTCGTGCAAAGGCCTAAAGCAGGAGTCTGCCTGGGCCTTCCGAGAAAGGAGAGGGCCAGAGCTGCGTGAGCAGGCAGGAGAATGATAGTGAATAAAGTCAGACAGGTACAAGACCGGTGGGTACAGCCTTAAAGGCCATCCCCCAGGCCTTTTATTCTGGGAGGAGAGGAAGGCCACTGGAAGGTTCTGAGTAGAGGAATGGCTTGATCTGACTTGTTTTTTTTTTTTTTTAAGATTTTATTTATTTCTTTGACAGAGAGACAGCACGCGTGTGTACAAACGGGGAGTGGCAGGCAGAAGGAGAGAGAGGCAGGCTCCCTACAGAGCAGGGAGCCTGATGCAGGACTCAATCCCCGGACCCGGATCCCACCGGGGCTCGTGACCTGAGCCCAAGGCAGACGCTCAACCAACTGAGCCAGCCAGGCACCCCTGTGACTTCTGTTTTAATAAAAGTGCTGTGGCCACTATATTGAGATAGGCTCAAGGGGGCAAGGGTAAAAACCAGTTAAGCTGTGGGTATTGTAATAAGCCAGGCAAATTTTTAAGGGAACTGAACTTGACTTCAATTATTTTCCTTGAGTTTTTCAATGATAGCAACTAATTTAAGAAAGAAAACAGTTTGAGTAAACCTAAATAAGTCTGGGATTCTGCCATCTGCTGACAGTTTGCTACCTCACCTATAGAAGTGGAGAAGGAGTTCAAAGGGTGAGAACTTCGGGGCAGGCTAAATTGGGGAGGGTAAGAGTTGATTTGAAACTCATGTGAAAGCTTGACTTTGTTTAGCTGGTAAAGCTGAAGGAAGGGAAAGATAATGGCATGCAACTATTCATGATAGCCAAAAGGTAGCAACAACCTAAATGTCCATCACTGATGAATAGATAAATTGTGGTACTTCTACACAATGGGATATTATTTAGCCATAAAGAGGAATAAATTATAGATATGTGCTCCAACATGGATGAACCTTGAAAACATTATGCTAACTGAGAGAAGCCAGACACAAAAGACCACATATTGTGTGGTTTTAATTATGTGAAATATCTAATATAGGCAAATCTATTGAGACAAAACAGATGTGGTTCCTACAGGCTGGAGGAGGGATGGGTGAAGGGGAGTGACTGCTTAATGGGTACAGGGTTTCCTTTTGGGGTGGTGAAAATGTTCTGGAACCACATAGTGATGATGGTTATAGCATGCTGTGTATGTACTAAATGCCACTAAGTTATACACTTTAAAGTGGTTAAAATTGTGAATTTTATGTTTTGTGAATTTTGCCTCAATTAAAGAAAAAAGAATGGTACGCAGAAAAACATTTGAGGGATGTCTATTTTAGGTCCTGTTTAGCTCAAGTGGAGACTTTGTAAGGGGGACAGATGGGTGGTAAAGCTGGAAAAAGGATGTTGGGCCAGGTAATGAAAGGTGTTGCCTGCTAAGCCAAGGAGTTTACAGTCTTTTCTGTTGGCAGCTGTGAAGTATAGCAGCTTATATTCCATGAGAAAGAATGAGACTGAAGAGGGGCACCTGGGTTAAGCAGCTGCTTTCAGCTCAGGTCATGATCCCAGAGTCCTGGGATCGAGCCCCATGTCGGGCTCCCTGCTCAGTGGAGAGCCTGCTTCTCCTTCTCCCTCTGCCTGCCTCTCTGCCTACTTGTGCTCTCTCTCTCTCTTTGTCAAATAAATAAATAAAATCTTAAAAAAAAAATGAGACTGAAGAGAGGTTGGTACTTTGGGAATCCCAGCTTCTGTGTTTCAAAGCAAAATAAATGGATTCTGGCCTTATCAGTCTGTGATAATTGCTATTCACTTGGTAAAATTTTGTGACAATCATACAAAGGTCTCAAACAAAATTAATTTAGAGTTTCTCCTTTAAAAAATATCCATATTATAGTTCCTGGTTTTATAAAAGGTTGTTGTTAAAAAAAATTAAGGTAACTATGTGAGGGGAATGGGATGTGTCAACTAACCTTACTGTAATCATTTTGCAATAAGTGTATCAAAATATCATGCACATCTTAAACTTACATGTTATATGCCAATTATAATCCAATAAAGTTGGAAGAATTGAAACATTATGTAAATATATATGTTAATAAAAAGTCCCTTTAATTACATTCTTTCACTTCCTGTTCCCCATAAGTCCAGAGTTATCTAGACTGTTTTCTATGCATAGACTTGTCATCTTTATCACTTACTGTTTCACAAAAATAGGCACATACTATGTACAGTATTTTGCATGTTGCTTTTAAAAATTTTTACCTTAGCTGTCTTTCCACTTCTTTCTTTTGGACTGCTACATTATATGCTAACTTCATTTGTAAAAACAAACAAAAAATGAAAAGCAAATGCTATTTACCTCTATTACAAAGAGGATGAGGTATCATAAAATATAAAAGTAGCTAACAATGAGTGCTTACTATGTGACAAGTGCTGTTCTAAGCATATTACATAATTGACTCCTTGTAACAACTTCATAAGGTAGGATACTGTTATAGTACTGCATAGATGAGGTGTAGATACTGTTACAGTCCTGTTAGAAGCTAACTGAGGCAGAGACAAAACCTGTCCTGTTAAGGTCCAGAGTTAGGCAGTGGCAGAGATGGGCTCCAGGACAAGTTTCAGCTCCCACTGATGGTTGTCCTGAGGGACCTTGTGGCCAATGGTGTGAGAGCGTAGAGATTTTTCAGAAGTCAATCTGGAATTTTGTGTGAAATTTTCCAAGTTTAATGTTGGCTTTAAAAAAATTTTTTTTAAATTGAGCTATAATTCAAATACCACAGATTTACCCATTTAATAGTTTTTAATATAGTCATAGTGTTGTATAACTGTCACCTCTATGTAGGTCTGAACATTTTCATCACTCCCAAAGGAGGACCTTATTTCCATTAAGCAGTAACTCCTCATTTTCCTCTCCCCTTTCCTCTCCCCTTTTAGGACCCCTCAGGTCCTAAAAGCCACCCATTTGTTTTCTGTGTGTATAGATTGGCCTATTCTGGACATTTTATATAAATGAGATCATATAATATGTGGCCTTTTGTGTCTGGCTTCTTTTACTTAGCTTGTTTTTCAGGCTCATCTACTCATATATGTTGTAGCATGTATCAGTACTTTACTCCTTTTGATGGCTGAATAATAGTCCATTGTGTAGATATGCACAATTTTATTCATTCATCAATTGATGGGCACTTGGATTGCTTCTACCTTTTAACTATTGTAAGTAATGCTGTTATGAACATTGGTGCACAAATCTCTGTTTGAGTCCTTGCTTTCAAATCTTTTGAGTATATACCTAGAAGCAGAATTATAGGATCTTATTGTAAATCTGTGTTTAACCTTTTGAGGGACTGCCAAACTGTTTTCCACAGGAGTTGTACCAACAATGTACAAGAATTCCAGTTTTTCTGCATCTTTGCCAAGACTTGTTATTTTCAGTTTTATTTTGATAATAGACATCCTAATGGTTGGGAATTGGTATCTATTGTGGATTTTATATGTATTTCTCTCTCTCTCTCTTTTTTTAAAGATTTTATTCATATGACAAAGGGGGGGAGAGAGAGTGTGCACGCACAAGCCGGGGGAGCAGCAGGAAGAGGGAGAAGCAGACTCCCCGCTGAGCAGGGAACCTGATATAGGGCTTGATCCCAGGATCCTGGGATCATGACTTGAGCCGGAGGCAGATGCTTAACCCACTGAGCTACCCAGGCGCCCCCATATATGTATTTCTCTAATGAAAAATGATATTAGGTATCCTTTCATTTGCTTGTTGGTTATTTGTGTTATCTTTTTGGACAAATGTCTGTTGAGATCCTTTGCCAATTTTGAAAATTAGATTATTTGCCTCCCCCTCCCTTTTTGGATTGTAAGAATTCTTTATACATTCTAGATACAAGTCCCTTATTAGATACAAGATTTGCAAAAATTTTCTCCCTTTGGGTTGTCTTTTTACTTTCTTAAAGGTGTCCTTTGAAGCACAAAGGTATAATGGTTTTGGTGAGCCCAGTTTATCTATTTGGCTCTGTTTTTAAGAAATACCTGGTAAATAGGATTCCAGCTTACTAACCACTTATATGATTGCTGCTCTCTGCTGCCACTCCCCACAGAAACCATTTGGAAAAATCCTAATGCTTTGTGAAAATACCTGTTTTCTGAAGTGGAGAGAGGCAGGAGGCTCTGGAAAGTAGCAAAGGTAGATTCCTCACCAGTAGCAATTTTGTTTCAATTCTGTTTTTCTGCCCCTGCTGAAATTCCTTTACTTAGAGCAGTTTGGTGGGGAGGAGGCTATGGTGGAAAGTGAAGAGTCCTGCAGATTTTACAGTGATCAAAAAAAGGTTAAAATAGGTTAAATAGGTTAAAATGTCAGAAACTTTGCCTTCTTTCATAGGTTGTGGCATTTAAAATCAGAATGGCCATGGGGATGCAGTAATTGTGTGTTTCTAGGAAGAAAGGTTTAGGGACCATCACATCTAGAAAGTCATTTGAGTTAAGGTCTCCCCTTCTGTATGAGAGAATACGTATTAGAATAAGGGGTTGAAGACAGAAAACTGTGTTCATTCATTTACATGTTTAGTGAAAAATAGTTAAATCTGCATGCCATTTATGTCTGCCAAGAAAAAGAAGGTTTTATTTTGGAGGTGGACAGGGGATGCAAGCCTTTGTGGAACAGTCTGTCCTTTGGGAAGCAGTACAAACTCAGACGGCTACAGGATCAGGGGGCACACAAACAATGGGGAAAAGTCAGGGGGGTTGTATTTGCGGAATCTAGGACTTTGCTCAGAGCTGGAACTTTGCTGAGGAAAGAAGGAAGAAAGATGTGTTGTTCCTTCCCTTTGTACTAACACACCTGCACTGTTAGTCCTGGAGTTCAGCCTTAAGGCATTTTGCTGACTAGCTTTGGGAACTGGCCACCACACATCTTCAGTTCGTGGGTAGGTACATTCTAAGCTCCAAATGACACCCTTATGTTGGGAATGCAAACGTTTGATTCCTGGGAAGATTAAGTGTATATCTCATTGCCACCTTGATTTCAGAGCAGGTACTCTTAACCCCAATCCATGAAGTCCTATGATTTAGAGGTGGAGATGAGTTCTCATGTGCTTAGTGTGAGGAATCGGGAAAGATTTTGTTAAAGAAATGGAGTTTAAGGAGGGACTTGGTTGAACAGTAGGATTTAAGCCAAGGGAGGCAAAGTATTATAAATAGAGTGACCTTTATGAACAAAGCTTGGGCGCCGGGCTCTGGAGTGGGGAGCATGTTCAAAACCATAGATTGGTCATTTTGGCTGGACTGTAGAGTACCTGCTGGAGGGAACACAGTGGCCATGGTGATGTGGAACCAACTTGAGAGGGCCTTGAGTGCCAGGAGAGAAGTTTTTATTGAATCCAGTGGTCAGTGGCGAGCCCCTAAAACTGGTAGAGTGAGGACTAACATAACTAAAGCCATTCTTCATTCTGCAAGACTGACCTGATAGTATAGTGTGGGTAGATTAAAATTGGGACTTTCTGTGTGACAGACACGGTGTTAATAAAAATAGCTAACCCTTACAGGGTGTTTTTGTACTGTGAGGTTTGCTAATATTCCTCATAAAGTAGATACTCCTGTTTTATTAATTTTATAGGTGAGGAAACAGGTACAGAGAGGTTAAATGGTTTCCCCAGAATTACACAGCTAGTAAGTGGTAGTACAGGGATTCAACCTGGGCAGACCAGCTCTAGAACTCATGTTCTTAACTGCTGGGCCCATACGGTGGTGATATTTACAGTCACTTTAGTGAAAGCTGTATCAGCAGAAAGAAGACTTAGGAAATTATTTTTAACAGTGTGTTTAATCTTTGCATTTTATTATATCTGAGGCAGTGCACTAGAACTTTATATAGTCAGCCTCTTTTTATAGCTAAATGCTGGTCTTCTCCATTTTTCCCCATAAATTTTTTTCTAGACCCCCCCCCCCTTTTTAAACTACTTAAAGCCTTTAAGTGAAGATTTTAAATCAAGTTTGTTAGTAGTTTAAAATTATAGGCCAGTATTAAATCCCTAGAAACATTTGGTCTTTATTCAGTTCAAAGTTAAAACTTATTATTTTGTATTTTTTTTAAAAAGATCTTATTTATTTGAGAGAGAGTGAGCAAGAGAGAGAACATGAGCAGGGGCAAAGGGAGAGGGAGAAGCAGAAGCAGACTCCCCTCAATCCCAGGACTCTGGGATCGTGACCTGAGCTGAAGGCAGAGCCACTGAGCCACCCAGGCACCCCTATTATATTGTACTTAAAATTTTCTCTTCCTTCAAATAGTTTGCTATTACTGGTGAATGTTTCTTTGGGAGAATTCGCCTGTAGCTTACACATGGGATTAAGAAAACAAATTTCAAAATTTTGAATTTTTTGGCAACTGACACAGCTTGTAGAATGAATACGTATACAGGTTAAATCTTTAAAAAGGTAATTACCCTCATCTTTAAGTTTCCACCTTTGCGGCTATCCTTATTATTTCTAATTTTGCACTTGATTGTCAGCCTTGCCAGCTACTGAGCTGAATTCAATTTCCTCCTTCCACTGTTCTCCCCCTGCTGGAATAGAGGTATTCATGACAGGCTGTAAGTATTTCACTAGAGGGAGCATGGTTAAAGGGTCCTTGCCTGCCAACCCCACATGCAGAAGAGAGCAGAGCCCTGGCTCTGGAGAAGAAAGAGGAAGAGAGAGAGAGAGGTGTGGTCAGAGGAGGGAGAGAGGAGATGAATAAAGGCTCAGCCAATTTTAGGAGAAATAAAGAAACCAAAGCCAACACATTCCTAATTCAGGGGATCTGAGTTTCTTGTTACTTAAATGACTACAGTCCTTTGGGGTTGATAATGGAGAATCTCTGTTACCAACCCTGTAATTTGCACAGATAAATATATTGTAGTTACTGGTTTTCAAGTTTATTAAAATGTTGTAGTGGGACCAGTGGGGTTTTTTTGTTTTGTTTTGTTTTTCCAAATAAAATGGCTGGTTGTGTGGGGTCTTGCGTCTTAGAAGTTTTGGACAATTCAACCATTTTACATTAAACCAAATTTAAAGACTGGAAAAGATCAACTTCTATTTTTTTTCACTTAGTGATGCCTTTGGCCTTTGAACAAAGCATTTTACAAGTGAATCTGCTGTGCAAAGAATACTTTTTGTAAAGAGAGACCTTGTTACCCTTGGCACCTACTGGGAACATCCCTAAATTTGGATGGTGAAGTAAGGCCATATTTTAAATGCATCCCTGGAAGGGATGAAATGATCAGAATTTGGCAGCATTTCACTTCTGACGGCCTAGTTCTTATGCCACATACAGCCTAATTGGTGGTGACAGCCTTTTGCATAAGAGCATGTTGATGAATTAAATTTTTTTCCCACTTCTTACTCTTCTCAGGTCCTCAGCAAAATTACTATGTTGTGTTTACCAATTGTGCCGATCCGAGCACCAGGTATGTGTTAGGCAATCAGGAAGTATTTGATAAATTGAGTCCTCATTACTCAAACCTTATGAAACATGTCATTTATCTGTGCAGATGGATAGTGAATCCTCAGCGCTATCAGACATCATCAGTACCCTGGCAGGAACACTGATGGATAGCATACAAGGGACACTACTATATTAAAATAATAATATTAAATGAATACAAATTGTATTGGTAATTTTCATTTTATATTTTTGGGGTAAGGAGGGGGGTATTTAGGTAAGAAGTCATCAGGTTTTTTTTATTATGGCCTGGTAGGTAAAATTTGACTTTCTGCTGTACTCTTATTTATAGACCGTGCCCTGTTTATAAGGAGTACTGTGGAAATGTTGCCCAAATTTGCATATCAGAACACTGTACTTTCTCAGCTACCAGTTTTGACTTTTGTTGGTGACTCAATTGAACTATTGGGAAACCCAAACCAAGTATGGATATCAGAATCTGGAAGGATTTAGGACTTATGGGTGAAGAGAGTGTAGTAAAATGCATTGGCTGCAGCAGAATAGAATTGGTGGGGGACTGCCAAGAGTTGCCTGTTATTCTTTTGGTCCCCACATCTTCAACTTTAAATTCAAATAAATTTCACAGGTAAGAATTGATCTGGATTGCTTAGTTTGATATTAGACACTTATGGATAGGGTTTATTTTGTGTTAAGCTTTGTACCTAGTGCTTTCTATGGATCGTTTCCTCAGAAGAAGCTTGGCTTTATCTCCATCTTACATATTAGGAAGCTGAAGTGCAGACAAGTTAGATTAGGTCATTTGCTGTGGTTACATAGTTTGTAAGTGGAAGAGCCAGTAGATGGACCCAGAAAGAATTCATAGCACCTACCTTCCAGAGCCCTCCTCCATTGTCCTTATTTGTAAGTTGCAAGTAGTACAACTTCTACCTTATACAGTTTTGAATATTAATTGAGATAATGCAGTAAGGTACCTCTGGCAATGCTTGGCACCTAGTAGGTACTCAGTAACTGATAGTCGTTATTAGTAACAGTTTCTCTTAATAACTATCATAATGCTAAGAGGATACTTAGTATTTTTCACTTAAAGCCCTATTGTGTTTTCTTTATTAAACCACTCAAAAACTGTGAAGAAAAAAAAGAGGTATTGAGCAAGAGTAAGGACAGAAGGTGAAGTATTTTAAAGTGCCATGTTGAGCCCATTGGCTAGAGGTTATATTAATGAATCTTGAAGGATTTTCACATGTAAAAAGAGGGAAATCAATCAGTGTCTTAGGGAAGTCGGTCTGTACTTATGTTTGCCATTCTTCCCCTTATTTCTGTTCTCACATTGTTTTCTCAGAGATCAGAAGGGCTGTACTCAAACAGGCAAGCTCCCTTTGGTATCTATATAGCTGGGTGGCCCTAAGTTTTTTTTTTAATGGCAGCTCCAAATGACATTAAAATTCAAATTTTCATTTATCTTAAACATTGAACTACAAAATTCAAAGCAATTAATAAACTGTGTACTTTAGGAACACAGAGAAATTGGACATTTTTATGTAATTCTACAAATTCTTCAGTGATTTGGGATGAATGAAAAGTTGAAAGTGCACTGGGGACTTCCTCTTCCAATATTGAGGGCCTATATCAAGAGGTAGGAACCCTATCAGTATCAAGGGAATTACATGTTTTGTCCAGGTGTTTTTCTCACTGATAACTCATGTAGGAAGTTAAAGCCTTAAAAATGATTTGTTTTTTTATCCTTCCAGTAATTTCCACCATTTTTGGTTATTTTGTTTTTACTACTTTTTTTTTTAAGATTTTAGTTATTTATTTAGAGAGGGAGTGTGTGACTGCTGGGAGGAGTAGAGGGAGAGGGAAAGAAAGAATCTCAAGCAGACTCCACACTGAGCACAGAGCCAGAGTGGGTCTCCATCTCATGACCCTGAGATCATGACCTGAGCCGAAATCAGGAGTCAGACACTCAACCAACTGGGCCACCCACGTGCCCCTGTTTTTACTAGTTCTTAGATAAGGACAGGAAGCATGCATAATTTCACTTTTTGGAACTTATGTTTGCATTCAATCCAGGAAAAGTTATACACCATTATTTCTAAATCTTTTTAAAATAAAAAAAGTGTGTGTGTGTGTGTATGTGTGTATTTTTTAAAGCTTGTAAAATTTCAATGGAAACCCTTTCTTATAAGAGCCCTGCATTAAGTTTAGATTGCAATCACATTTCCTTCTTAATTTCTGTTCTTATTTAAACATTTTCGTTTCTGCAAGTTGGACTTTGTTTCTTTAGCAGAGAAGTTGGCTACCTCTATCACAACAGATGTTCGAGATAAAAAACATGAAACCCTCTTCCTCCCCACCTAGAGAAAGCACCTGTAAGCAAACAAGTGTGACACATGTGCTGATATTATTGCCATGTGAAACATGATCAAAATTCTTGTTCTGTCTCAGGCTTCGGATTCTCACATCAGTTTGAAACAACAGAGCACTTATTGAAGGTGGCTGATGTGGTCTGCTACTGTTTCAAGTACTTCACATGCTTTAGTTCATTAAGCAGCCTTTTATTCTGCTATCTTTACCTATCACTTAACACTTAAGCAAAAGCTTTACATCCTGTGTGTGTGTGTGTGTGTGTGTGTGTGTATGTGTGTGTGTTGGGGAGGAGTGCTAAATTTTGTGGGCTAGTGCTTAATTTAGTGTACAAAATCTGACAAAACACTATCTTCTAGACACGTAATCTAGGAATGCTGTATATTCTCCAAGCCCTGGGTTCCTGCCCTGCCCAAGCAAAGGCAACCATAAAGAGGGAGGGACCAACAACTCGAATTAAAAATGAGTACGATTTTAAAAATGGCAAGATTGTTTTGTTTTAATTTTCGGGGCGAACAAATCACTTCTGGGGGCAGTGAAAGGGGAAATAGAGAAATTTTGGGTAGTGTCTCCAAAACGTGTACATGGATTTGCTTCCGTCTCTCTCTCCCCATCTTACACTGATTTCATGGTCTCTTTGCTAGACGAGAAGTTCAAGTTCCCAGGGCGCATGCTGTGACCTCTAGTGGTGGGCATCGGGCAAACACCAGGCTTCAGGCTGACACCTGGGATGGCACCTGGGCCGCATTTCCTTGCCGGCCCGTGGTTTCCTACACATTAGGCGGTGGCTTGCCATTCATGCTTTTGACAGCTACGCGGCCGCAGGCGAGCGGAGAGTGAAGTGCTCCCTGCGTCAGCCCCTGCGCCCCGGTCCGAACCCCCGGGTGAGAGGGCCCGACGGCGACAACACTCGATGGTGCCCCGGGGCCCGCCGGCCGGCTCCTCCATAGGTGGCTGCGTTTCCGACTTCGCCCTGGCTCCACTCCGGGGGCTTGACGTGCAAACTTCGCCGGAGCGAGCTGAGAGGGAGGGACCGGCGAGGGGGAGGAGGCGGCGGGAGGTGCCTCTGCTTAAGGGAGCCGGCCGGGCGCCGCCGCTCGGACGGACGCGCGGACGGAAGGAAGGAGCGGGGCCGCCGGGCCCGGCCCGGGGATGCGAGCGGCCTCAGGGTGGGCAGCCGGAGGGTCGGGGGTGCGTCTTTGGGCCTCCCCGCCGCGGGCAGCCGTGACGGAGGCAGCTCCGGGCGCCGGCCTCCGTGCGGGTCTCGGCGGCAAAGGCCGGCAAGGGACCCTGTGCCGCGGTGGCGGGCCGCCGCCGGCTCGTCCCCTCCCCCGAGGGGCCGCGGGAGTCGAAAGCGAAAGCGAGCCCGCGCCGCGGACTTTGCGCCCGGGGCGGGGGGTGGCCCGGGAGGAGGCGGGTTGGGAAGGCTGGGCGGCCGGGGGGCGCTGTCAGCGCGCCCCACCCGGCCTGCGGGCCGCGCACGCCGCCGGAACTCCCCGGCGCCTCCTTAAAAGCGGCCCCCGCGCGACTCTTTTCCCCCTTTTTTGTTACATTGTAGGAGCGGAAAGAATGTCGGAGCGGGCCGTGGATGACGTCAGGGGGGAGCCGCGCCGAGCGGCGGCGGCAGCGGGCGGAGCAGTGGCGGCGGCCGCCCGGCAGCAGCAACAGCAGCAGCCTCCGCAGCCCCAGCGGCAGCAGCAGCCGCCGCCGCCGCCGCCGCCGCGGCGCCTCCGGCCGGAGGACGGCGGCCCCGCCGCCGCCTCCACCTCGGCCGCCGCCGCAATGGCGACCGTCGGGGAGCGCAGGCCTCTGCCCAGTCCAGAAGCGATGCTGGGACAGTCGTGGAATCTGTGGGTCGAGGCTTCCAAACTTCCTGGGAAGGACGGTGAGTGTCCACGCCCTCCTCTTCCCCAAGTCCCCCCTTGTCCCTCATCCTCTGACCCTTCCCCCCCCACCCTGTGACCCGCCCCCTCGGGGGTCAGAGATGCTATCGCTCGGTTGGGGTACGCGGAGGTGCCCGCACCTACTCCGTGCGTGCGTGAGCGTGCGTCACACTCCCGGCCACTGATCTGCCTCTCCCCTCCTCCTGTGTGTGTGTATCTCCTAGGGACGGAATTGGATGAAAGTTTCAAGGAGTTTGGGAAAAACCGCGAAGTCATGGGGCTCTGTCGCGAAGGTGAGTCCAGCCCCACATTGGAGTTTCTGCAAGCCCTGAGGAAGTTTCCTTGCTCGCTTCGCCCGGGTGGGGGACTTCATCCCACCTTACCCATTCCTTACCCCCGCGAAGATGCTGCTGTCTGAGGAGGAAGAAGGGGGAGAGCGGAACGTTTGGAAAATCTGGTTTCCGGGGCTTCCTGTAATGGGGAGCGTCCTGGAACCCTTCACTTCGAGGCCTGGCTTGGTGCAGCATGAGCTGCATTGCTCAGTGATAAGGTTTGGGGACCGGCAGTGAGTTTAACCCAAATCCTTTCTGGTCTGACCCTCTTCCCGACAAACACAAGTGGAGAAAGGAATTCTTAGCTTTCGAAAGCATTTCCACGAATGCTTTAGGAGGCTTTGGAAAGGAAATCTTGCCACCAGAAATTTTCTGCTGGCAATCAAAATTGATTTCAAACTTTTTAGAAAAGATAACGCTTTATCTGTGTAGCCTTATTTCTATGGGATTTAAGCTACAAAGTTTAGGATGCCTCATAGGGATCATCACAACTGAGGAGCAGTTGGTCAGACTTTGTGTGTGAGCTGCCAAGATCAGGGCAGGAAAAAGTCCAGAATTTTATATGGTGAAACAAGCGTTTAGTGTCCATAGTTAGTGAAACCAGTGTCTAATTATTGTCAGTTTTTAATAAAACTGATACTTAGGCAAATACTTGTAGCTAAAGGTATGTTTCCAAATGAAAGGTCAGGTATCTAGAAATCGTCAGACTCTTTTTTTTTTTTTTTTTTTAAGTTTTTATTTTTCTTTGAATAGTCAACTTTGCTATCTAATGCTTTTGCCAGGCCTGGACACAGTCATCCAAAAGGACTTCTGGAGGCCAGTCGACTTTAGGTTCAGTCTAAGTTGCTCTTTCAGTGGTAGTTAAGGACAAGGCCTTACATTAGGTTTGGTGTCCAAAATACTGAGTTTATATTTCCTAGTGCAATTTCATTCCTCATGTGTAGCCGTTTACTTCGACATAATTGTCCAGAGCCCAAGAATAGGTAGAACTTTGGCGAGCTGAATGTTTTAAAGTCCAGAGTTGGCCCATTGTTACTCTGTCTCCATATTTACTTCTTGTTTTTAGAGCCTCGCTTTTTTTCATGTTCGCTGTTTTGGTGTTTTGAACTGGCCTCTTGTTGGCCTCTTGGCACTCGCAGGAAGAGTAATACCAGTGGCAGCTCTGTGAGAGCTTCCAATTGGAACAGATTATAGAGCAAATTAGTTGATTTTGAAAATGAGAATCACTGTTTGAGTTCGAAGGAAAGAGAGGGAAAGCAAAGGACTTGGCTGGCGATGTTGCAATAGGAAAAATCAGTTGTTAGTCCGGTTTTAGTGTTGAATTGGCAGTCCGCCTGAGCTTAAAAAATTAAAATCACTAGGTGGCAACTCTCATAGGAAGCAGTTGGAGTAGAGCATTAGAGGACCTGACCCACTCTTGTTCTTAGTTTTTATTCTTTGGGTGTGGATACATTTCCCATAAAGGGTTTCTAAATCTGTTTGAAAACAGCGTGCTAATTATTGGTAATTCCCCAATAGAGGGTGAGTAAGTGTATTAGTGTTTCACTGGGCAACTTGGTCTGGACTGACCCAACCAAATTTAGTGGCCTGAACCCAGTTTTTGCCATATTTATTATTTTCTGCTGGGACGTACTCATCAGATTTTACCATGAGGATCTAAGACCTCTCAACTACCTTCTTGAGGCAAAAAGGGGTCATAGATTTGGTTGTGTATGCTTCTGACCTATGAAATGATGAGTGATTATTAAAGGTGCTGTTTTTTAAAAGGTACTCTAACCATTCAGAGGATGCTGAAGGGGCCAGGATGGCTGAAATTCTGCCTGGCTGTTTTGAGTAGAGACTGAAGTTTTTAATTCAGTCAGTTCTTGATTCATTTGTGACTTGATGGATTTTCTGAGACAGTTTTAAAATTCAGGCATGAGAACATTTAGCACTCATGCAGTGGGCTTTGTCTAACAAACAGCTCCTGTTGGACTGTTTAAGAAATGAAAATACATTTTAAAATTATCAAAAATTATTGGACAGTTATCTTTTGTCTTTGGTTAGGATTATCTCCTTCCAAGAAGATGTGTATGGAACTAAATCTGTACTAATTCCTCTTGGCAAGGAGGTTAAATTGAGAAGAAAATGTAGATAAATTGACCATACAGTTGAAGCACTAAAAATCAGAAACTTCCCATGTTGGAAGAGGTCTAGGACTATGGACAAGACTCCTTGAGTTCTTATCTGGGTCATGACGGTGGACCTACGGGTTAAAAACCTGGGTGTGAGAGCAGGTTGCGTAACCTTGCATCTGTCATTTGACCTCTCAGAATCTAGCTTTACCTCTTTATAAAAGGAGATGATGGTACCTGCTTCCCAAGGTTGTTGGAGTGCATGTTAAATGAGATAACGTACGGAAAAGGACTCTGTGCATCCTACTTCTTTCAACCCTTCCAACTGCTGAAAATCTTTGATTTGATTTCTGAATTCGATATTTATCTAGGTCAGGGGATTTTAGTCTGGGACTCGAATGGGCTTCAGGATGGTCGTAGTTGTCTTGCAACGGTAGGCAAAAGTATGCGTGTCTACTTTCTAGGGCAAGTGTCGACAGCTTCTCTTGAATTCTCGAGGATCCTTCATGTATCTCTGACCCCCAAATTCAGAACTGCTAAGCCAGGATTTCTGTCTTTTTCTTTTTCCTCTTAGAGCTTAGTTTGGCCAGTTCCCTCATGGCAAGACTGCCCAAGCGCTAATGCTGTGGGAGAGGTTAGAACTATTGATTTAGATGGAAGTGAGATTATTTGTGGTTTAGCTAATATATCATCCCTTTTCTTCCTATTGACACAAGTAGGCACATGTTAGGATAAAATTTCAGTTATCTTTCAGGGGTCAGCCTATTTTTTGTTTGCATCCTCCTATTTTTATTGCCTTTTGTTTTCTGTAATTTGTAATATTAGTTGATAACAGAGTTGATCCGGGTGGAAAAAGATGGATAATAATTTTTACTTTTTTTCAAACGATTAAACTCAGAAGACAAATTACCCTCTTTTCCAAAGGTGACTTGTGAAATTCTACATTTAACAAAATTATTTTTAGATGAAATCAATTGGTATAAGTAACTGATTAAGGTTTCCGTATTAGTGCCTGAACATACAGAGAGCCTTAAAAAATGAAAATGTTAAATTCCTTAACTTCATGGCAGATTTTAAAAAATAAATGGTGTCATTGTGGGAGTCAACAGTAGAGTTGGAAAAACGACCTTTTCTTTGGGAAGTCACCCCTAACTTCTTTTAAGCCACCTGTTGTAAAACAGTCAAAGTAGCCTGTACTTTTCCTTCCAATAAACACTTAGCCTGTCACCATTGAAAAGTATGTATTGTGTGGTGGCTCTTTCATTAGAATGTCAGCTCCCAGAGGACAGGAGCATTGTTGATGGAGGCATATTCAGCTTCCGCACCATTGGTGCTCAGTAAATATTTGCAGCCCAAAATGAATTAATTGGGCTACTTAGAAAAATTGAACTGAGTACTCAAGGATTAAGAGGTCAAATGATAAATTTTCCACTGTGACCCCCCACCCCCCCAGGTACCTACTCTGTGGGAGGTAGGCTTTATGGCCCCAGGGAAGGCCAGAGGCTGTCTTTCAGCACTTCCTGTTGCTTTGTCCTGAGTTTAGCACTCCATTTACACTTTCCAGAAAGTGCAGACAGGACACCACCTCTCTTATCTGTGATATTTAGGCAAGGGAGTAGGATGGCAACCCAGAGTGATATCCACACTTGATGATAGGTGATTTCCCTGTCATAATAACGATGACATAATTGAGCCTAGGGCAAGATGAAAAAGAGGTTAGTTGGCATCTACAGGCAGCTAGATTAAAAGAAAAGAAAATAAAAGACCGACTAGGAGGTGGGTAGCCTCAATCAACACAGACGGAGTCAACATATCAATACCAAATTTTTCTTTCCTAGGGAAAAAAATGTTCATAGTCAGTTACTGAAAACAAATAGGTATCTGTGTGAAGTACTGTAAAAGTAATTGCATTATAGGCATAAAACCCTCTTCCTGAAGTGAAGAACATTTCTGTTTTTCACTAGGGTTTCTCTCTTGTTTCTTCCTCTAACTTTTTTTTATGGACAATTTGAAATCTACAAAAGTACAGAAAAAATTTTAATGAGCCTTGTTGTATCCATCATACAGTTTAAACAACTAATGAGTCCTGACCCAATCTTGTTTCATCTCTGCCCCATTCCCCACATTGAATTATTTTGAAGCATGTCCCAGACAGCATATCATTTCTCTTGGTTTTCTTTTTTCTGCTTACATGGATTTCACCTTGCCTCCTCCAAAATGGAAGCTTGTATGTGAGCTGTACATTCTTTTGAGGCAAGCCAGGCTGCCATTTCTGACCTCTTCCATGGGTGTGCAAGGGTCTGCATTCTGCCTACATTTCAAGTGGAGATGGAAACTGAGCCTCAGATGGGAATCCGTGAGATCCAAGTTCACTGCATCAGAACTCTGTTAATACTCATTTAAAGAGCACTCAGGTGATTCCGTTTCAGGTCACCCACACTTGATGCTTTGTTGATGAGAGTTAGGACTGCATTGAGAGTGGGCAATGTCCTTGCTGACAGTTCATGTATGTGACTCTCTGCCTCTAAAGTCTGCACTGACTTGAAAGACCCCCTGGAGGCCTAGAGACCCTCCCACAACAGGGATCCCTTTCCTTTGATTCTGGCTCCTTAGCTCTTTTAATGCAAACTATAGCCCACCTGTGGGCCAAACCCTGCCTGCAGTCTAGTTAAGAATGGTTTCTACATTGTGAATCATTGAAGGAAAAACTCAAAAGAAAATGATTATTCCACGACCTGTGAAAAACATATGAGATTGAGATGTCAAGAGTCCATAGTAAGGTTTCATTGGAACACAGCCCCAGCCATTCCTTTACTGATCGTCTGTGGTGGCTTTCTCCATACATGGAACAGCAGAGCTGAGCAGGTGCACCCGAAGCCATACAGTCCGCCGGGCCCAAAATTGTTTGGTTATTGACAGAAAAAGTTTGCCAGTTTTTGTTCTCATGGGTTCCTTGGTTAATGAAGGGAAACTCATTCTGCAGAATGTGCTTCTGGTACTCCTCGAACTTTTCTGTTCTGAAGGGGACATCCTTTAAAATACTAAAATCCATTATTCTTAAACCAAAAGTTTATTCAGTATTGATGAAGTATGTTAGGTTAGAAGGAATACGTAAGACTCTGTAAGGTTTTGTGTAAGAAGGATCCTATCCTTGTCCACTCTTGTCATTCACTGCCACTTCTCTAGGACATAGATCTGTTTCAGGGCAATTTAGATACAGAGCATCAACAGAGCTGTTATTGTCTCAGCTTTCAAGAGCCTTAAACTGTGAGGATGGTGCTTGGCTTCTGTTAAGCCCGAATGGAGAAAGAATCGAACTTTCATGGGGGATCTTCAAAGGGGTACCTGACTCAAATTCTTCAGCATTTCTGCCCTTGCATTTGGCTTAGAGAAGCTGAAGCCTCGTTGGAGGTTGTCTTGGGAATTATAAGGCAGATTCACCAGGAAACAAGTCTGCATTTTGATTGATGGAGAGGGTACACAGCATCTATATGTGTGCATTATATCTCACATTTTTAAGATTTTATACTTGCTGAAGAGTGTAACACCTGGCACAATCCATGCTGAATTCCTCAAACATCAACGCCTTGTTGTTCACGGAAATCCTTTACATTAGCTGTAGTAGGATGGGATTCCCGAGCTTTACTCCCGTTACAGTTGTGTTTCTTTGTGAACTTTAACTTTGGAGGTGAAGCATGAGGAATTTACGCATCATTATTGAGTGTGACCTACATGTTCTGTGGCCTCATTTCTTACAAGGATATCGTGCTTTCTCAGTGCCGTATCTCACAATGTACCTTATACGTGTGTGGACAGCTTAAGTTTAGCGAGACCTTTCATTCTGTGCCACCACAAGTTTTTCCTTATGTAATTTTTACAGCACCCGTGTGATCTCGGTGTTACCATTTCCCCGTTTTACAGAGGAGGAAACTGAGGCTCAGAGAAATGAGGTACCTCAGTAAGATCACAAAACAAGTAAGAGACTAACCCAGATCTGCCCGACTCCGAGGCCCACATGCTTGACCCTCTGCTGTGCTGAGCCCATTCCAGACCGCTCACCTGCTTTTCATGAGCTTGAGCCGGTTGCTGTGACCTTTGTTTTCCGTGACCTTTGTTTTCCATATCCTCGGCTAGAAAAACTGAACCTTACTGCCCCCCCCCCCAAATTTATTTTAAAGATACTGGAGCCTTTTCCTTGCTGTGCCTTACAGCAATTTATACGTTGTGTTTAGCAGTTCTTTTATAAAATCTTTTCTTTGAGGGGGAGGGGAAGTGTGTGCGGTTTGCATTAGAAGTAATTGGCTTTAAAAAAAAAGATTAAATGAAAGCTAAGGTTGCAGCAGATAGCAAACACAATCATCTGGGATTTGTGCCATTAGAAAGAATCCTTGAAAAAAGAAGTGAAATTCTACTATTTAAATAGCATTTCAGGGCAAGATTGCTTTTAATCACATTGATATTCAAAGTTTATGGCAGTATTTTTAATAAATGTGCCCCTCTGATTATTAAAGTATTTTTTGATTGAAGTTCTAAGGAGAAAAAGAAGCCTGTTAGTAGACTTAACAGTTGGAGTTACTGTACTTTTGAGAGAAAGGCAGAGGATTACATTTATATTCATCTTGTACAGCAGGGATTATTATAAATGAGCAAAAGAAGGAAAAGAATGATTTTTGCATTTCAGGCACTCAACATAAAACTAGATTAAGTGTTCTCATTCCTCTTTGTAATAAAGACCCTGCTAACATGAAATGCTTTTTCTGTTCTGTGTAGGCTTATGGCAAGCAAAAGTCATAGGTTATTATCAATTATATCCACAGTCTTAAAACAAAAAATGTTTCCCTCCCAGGTTATACTGATGTTTTCCACAATCTTGAACTGTAATGCAGTAGGGAAAAAAAAAAAGAATGTTTTTAACCAATGGTCCCAGGCTTTTATATTTCAAACCAGAAAGTTTCTTAAATAAATTGGAGACCAATGCTAGGGTTGCTAGCATTCTAGGATATATATAATTAGACACACGTATAATTCTTACCATTATAAAAGTATGAGGGCCACTGTTTTGGAATGTGGAACAGTTTTTTAAAATTGAAGAAAGGTTAAGAAAGGCACAATGCATTGTCCTTATTTTTCTCATTTCTTTATGGACTTCTAGGAGATCATTATTTATTTTGGCGTTTGAGAACCAGTGTTTTATTTATTTGTTTATTTTTAAAGATTTTATTTATTTATTTGACAGAGGGAGAGAAAGAGTACAAGCAGGGGGAGCAGCAGACAGGGAGGGAGAAGCAGGCTACCCCATGAGCAGGGAGCCCGATGCGGGGCTCAGTCCCAGGACCTTGGGATCATGACCTGAGCCGAAAGCAGATGCTTAACTGACTGAGCCACCCAGGCGCCCCGAGAACCAGTGTTTTAAATCAGTTTCCCCAAGTGTCTGTCATGCAGCCCTGCTTCTGTGTGCTGCTATTAGAAGTTATGCAGAAAAGGAGTTCCATGTGGTAAGTTTGAAAAAGACAACTTTAGAGGCAGTAGTGGCAACTTACCAGTTCTGGAGGTAAACAGACCTGGCTCAAATCTCAGCTATAGTTGCTGAGTAACTTGCTGCCTAGCTTTGCTAAGCCTCAGTTGACTGACCTGTAAAATGGGAATAGTAGTAGTACCTCATAGTGGTTGGGAGGATCAAATGGTATAATGCAGTTTCAGCACTTTGTACAGTGTCTAGCAGACTAACTGTTCACTGAATGTTAATTGCTAATTCTGTTAATTTTATCAGTAATGAAAACACAGTGTCCTGAGCATGCCTCGAATCCAGTGGTGGACCAGGACTGTCAGGGGGGCAGCAGGCAGTGAGATGCCAGTTTTCCTTCAGTAGGCCGTATGTTGGCAGTGAGAGGAAACCTCAGCGTGCTCAGGGGGGCAGAGAGTAGGAAATGAACCCAAGTTTCGAGTTTTCTCGGACCGTAGTAAAAATGAGAAGTGGGATTTGACATTTCTTGTTTCCTCCTTTAGCCCTCTCTTTTTGACTTGCAGAGAGCAGCCCAGTGCGGTTATTTACATGCTCCTGCTTGTACAGAGTGGCACTGCTCCTCTTTCTGGAAGCCTCAAGTTTGTCTTTAGGGAGCTTCTTAAAATGTTTTACAAACCTCTTTTTCTGAGCAAGAAAGGTAAATTGCAGCTAGTAGAACGAGTCATCCTCACTAAATTGTGCGGTGGATAGGATGATGGAGCCGCTCCCATTTATGTGGTGTGTGTGTGTGTGTGTGTGTGTGTGTGTGTGTGTTGGTGGTCACAAGGGGTTTTTTGCCTGATGAGGGAATTTAGAAAAATGCCTTTTTAATTCTTGGAAATTTCCAATCCAGCTTGAAGCAGTTCTTCATTTAAGTCACCTTGTTCTCTTTGAAAACTGTATAGACAGATATGTTTTCATGGAAAAAAAAATCATTATTATTATAAAAGTGAATGCTTATTCATTGTAAAGATTTTAAAAATAATGGAAATATGGAACATGAAAACTGTCATTCTCTGTAATCCCATTCTGGCCAATTTTAAATCTTCAGTTACAGGATTTGGATTTAAGGCGATTCATACTTGATCAAGGACACCCATGTAGCTGCTTTGGGCACTTCACGATAGGACTCAAAACTTGCTAGCCTGGTCATTTTATTTCCTGACAAGGTCCAGACCTTTCCTTTCGGCAGGCCTCAGGATATTTTGTCCAGCATGATTCCTGCCTCGAGAATCCTCTGGCTGTTTTGCCTTTGTTCGTTTAGCTTTTAACCCACAGGCGTTTGATAGACATTTTATGCGTGCCTTTTGCTGGCCTAGAGTCTGAGGGTACAACTGCAGACAAGGTAAGAAGGCACAGCTGTAACCCCCAAGTCAGGCAGTTGGTCAGCAAATATTTATGGAGTTACCCACTAAGTGCCAGGTTCTCTGATGGGTGTTGGGGATAGAGTGACACAAGTCAGAAAGAGCCCCTGCCCTCTGCCAAAGGGAGACATAGTAAATACACAAATATTTTTCAAGGACGTGGAGTGCTGTAAAGTAGGCTAATGATGTGGGGGTGGGAGGAGGGTTCTAGCTAACATGACCAAGGAAGGCTTTTCTGAGAATTTAGCATTGGAGCTGAGATATGAATGGTGTGAAAGAAGTGGCCACTGGATCTTCTGGGATGGGGGAAAGGGTGTTCCAAGCAGAAGGAAAAAGCAAGTACACAGGAGGAAAATGAGGCGTATGAAGGTTGGATCACAAAGGTCAACAGTCAGGATTTGGGTTTATCCTCAGCGTACTGGGAGCCTTCAGCAGGGGAATGGCCTGATGGTGAGGTGTGCAAACCACCAGCTCTTGTATGCTGAGTGGTCTGAGGGGAGGGGGTGGGCCAGGCAGCTAGGTGAGAGGTGGGGGTGGCAGTGGCCGCACAGACAGGATGTCCTGCTAAGGGTCTGCTTTGGAGGCAGATTTGACGTGACTTAGTGAAGAATTGGATGTGGATGAGGGAGAAGGGTAAGAACTGAGCAGCCGAGTGGTACCATAGTAAGCTGAGGAATGGTGGAGAAAGTGGAGACTGGGTCAGGAGCTCAGGTTTTGGCCCCAGTGTGTGTGATGTACTTAGCCTTCACACGCAGCTCTGGAGTCGGCCGCAGAGTGTATGGTCTGGGGCTCGGCGGAACAGCCTGCGCGGGCGGCCGTGTGAGTATCTGTGTCACCAGTGTACAGAGAGTGTGGAAGCTTGGGGCACAGGGTGCTTCCTCCAAGGTGCCAGTATCCGTGATGAGTAGAAGAGGGCCAACAGCAGAGGTGGTGGGTGGGTGAGGAGGAATCTGTAGGAGGAGGGAGGAAGCTCTGATGGGCAGGAAGGGAATCCAGGTGGGTGGTGGTGTAGAATTCAAGAGAAGAAACACTTTAATTGAGGTGCGATTGCCTACGTCAGATGCTGTGTGATGTGAAGTAAAGCCAGGCCAGGGAGCTGATCTTTGGATTGGCAGTGTGGAGGTGGTTAATGACCCTAATCAGGAGAATCGGAGAGACTGATGCCTCATTGGGGGTGCCTGTTGGAGTGGGCTGTGAGGACCAGCACTGAAAAAGTGGAGAGGACAAATGTGGGCAGGTCGCCAAAGGGTTTTGCTCTGAAAGAGAACGGAGAAATGCGGCGGTAGCAGGATGGGAGCATGGATGAAGGGGAAATAGGGAAGGATTATTTTATTCCATTTTATTTCATTTTACTTATTTGGGGTAATAATAGGGCATGTTTGTCTGCCACTGGAAGTACCCAGGAATGGGGGATAATTGATTGCATGGGAGAAGATGGATCACCACGAGGATAATACTTTGAGATGAGAAAAGGGGATGGGATCAGAGCCCAAGTAGACAGGTCAGCTTTGGATAGAATGAGGCTTTTTTCTGTTGTAATGAGAGATTTGTAGATTCAGTTATAGGTAGAAATGTGGAATTGGGGAAGATAAGGTAATTAGTTCTTTCCTGTGAAGTAAGGGAGAAGTTAGGAGGTCATCAGTTGAGAGTGAATAGGAAAAAGAATTTTGTCTGCCACTTTTTCAAAGTATCTAGATGGGGTGGGGGAAGCTGGATAGCCAAGTAAACTGGCAGTTTTGTATCCTTTGGAGGCTTCCCAGTGCACTTGGAGGAAATCCAAACTTCCTAGCAAGGCCTGTGAGGCCTTGGATGGTGAGAGGGTAAGCCCAGAAAATCAGGAATCTTAATAACTCTGGCGTGGAGGACAGAGTGGGTTGGTGGGAAAGCAGGGGTTAGGTAAGGGAGGCTTCTTGGAGATGAAAGGGAGAGTTGGAGCTATTGTTAATCCTTGAAGGAGTTAGCCAGTCTCGTGTGGGAGCAGCTTCTGAGGTGGGACATCTCTGCGAAGGAGCCTGGAATCTGGCTACAGCCCTGGGAGGTGAGCACTGGAGGGCACGAGGTGGAGCTGGTTGCAGCAGGAGGAAGGTCTCTCCAGAGGGTGGGTGTCAAGAGATCAGCATGGTAGCCATCTGGATATTCAACTGGCTGTGGCTGAAGTAGAAGTTGGAGGCCAGTGGGGCATTAGCTTATCTCCTTCATGTGAAATCTTGCATGTCTAGGTAAGGATAAACTCAGGAAGTGAGGTTTTAAAATACAATTTTAAAGTCTAAAGTGGATTGTTTCTCTCTGGTAAAACTCTTAAATGTGTCTTTTTTTTTTTTTTTTTAAGATTTTATTTCACATGAGAGAGAGAGAGAGAGGCAGAGGGAGAAACAGGCTCCCTGCAGAGCAGGAACCCCGATGCAGGGCTCGATCCCAGGACCCCGGGATCATGACCTGAGCCAAAGGCAGACGCCCAACCAACTGAGCCACCCAGGCGCCCTAAATGTTTCTTTTTGTTGGTGTTCATTCATTCAGTCAGCCTGTTATTTATTGAGCATCTACTTTGTGCTAGATACTGTTCTGATTTTCAGAAAAACAGCAACTGTTCCAGAACTGCCCTTTTTAAAAAAAAGGAACATATGAATGTTAGGTGGTAATGAGCGTTCTGGAGAACGGTAAGTATGGAAGGGTACAATTTACAATAGGGCGAGGAATTTTCTGAACCAAGGCTTACAGGATATGAAGGCGTGAGCCATCTGGATGTCATGGATAAGCTTCAGGCAGAAGGAACAGCAAATCCAAAGGCCCCGGTGGGAGAGGATCCTAGGGTGTTGACAGGCAGGGGACCAAGGTGGCTGGGGAAGTTGAGTAGGAGTATGGTAGAAGTCACATGCTAAGGGCTTGGGGTGAGTTGGGGAGGCAGAGCCCATCAGGCTTTGTAGCCCCGTGAAAATTCAGATCCTTTTCCTGTGGCCCACAGACCCTGCTTGGTCTGGCCTCTGCCAGGCTGTCCAACCTCCTCACCTTCCGTTTTCCCCTTTGCCTACAGTGCCTCAGGGGTGCTAGCCTCCTTCCAATTCTTCACACACTCTGGGCTCTTTCCCACTTCTGAACCCTTGCATATGCTGTTCCCTCTTCCTGGGCTACTGCTGCTTCTCCTGGCCCCACACTTTCCTTAGCTTAGGGGTCACTTTCCTAAAAGGAGTCCTCCATTGTCACTATCCCTTTGTAGCCCTTATCAAAAACTGTCCATTAGTATCTTGTGATGATGTAAAGCAAGCCGTCACTTTTACTAAAATGTGGCCTTACTGTTAGATTTGGGGTATAAATGCCGGGTAGAAGGAATTATCATGACACAGGTCTTGGCTAAATTTACAAAATTGGTCTGCCTAGAGGGGAAAAAACTGTATAGACCACCTGCTAATAATACTTTTTGGCCTCTTTTTGTTGGGGAGACCTGGTAGTGTTCACTGCAATAACATTCATTCCCTTGTTGGATATAAGGTTTGATAGATCCTTGTTCATCATTGCTTCCAGTGTTCTAGCATCCTCTTTTTGGTTGAGTAACAGTGTGCCATGAAGAGAGAAATGGTTTTGGTTTTGGAATAACTGGTTTTGTAGGAATAAATGACAGTGTGCCTGAATCCCTCTATTACATCATTGGGGTTTCTTTCCCAAGATAAACTCTGTGCTTTTTTCGGCCTCTGAATAGGAAATTTATTTTCTTCCTTCCCTTTATTCCTGTTTCTAGGCCTTTTTCTGTCTCCTCTGATGAACCACTGTACTAGAGACAGGCTCAGAGTTTACTGTAGATTTTATGTACTACACTTTCTATTCCTCTTATCTTACTTAGCCTCATGTCTGAGGAGCTTTTCATTGTTAACTGGCAGCTGCAATGGCTATTTCTTTAAAAGATCTTGTGTGTTTGGTAGATGTTTTCCTAAAAGCTGGTGGCTGTTGCTGAAAATAATCTGTTGTGTGAGTTTACAGTCTCTCCATGAATCCTAGTCTCTTCTCATTAAAGAGATAGTTATGTCAGGGTAACAAATAAAAGAACTAATTTTTTTAGTTTAAAAACCAAACCATCCAGATAGATTACTCAAGTTGGTAGGCATTAGTATTCATCCATTGCCGTATAAGTGTAGAAATTTTGCGAAGATCCTCTTTTTTTTCCTCACTAGTAATTCTGAAATAAAAACAGCTCCTTAAATATAGGATATCAGTAAATGGCATTTTTTTTTTTTTTAAAGATTTTATTTATTTATTTGATAGAGACACAGCGAGAGAGGGAACACAAGCAGGGGGAGTGGGAGAGGGAGAAGCAGGCTTCCCGCCGAGCAGGGAGCCCGATGTGGGGCTCGATCCCAGGACCCTGGGATCATGACCTGAGCCGAAGGCAGACGCTTAACGACTGAGCCACCCAGGCGCCCCTCAGTAAATGGCATTTAAGAATGATGAAAACATGTCAAATCCTGTTAGCTATATGGTTTACATACCCATTTTACTTAACACTGGGAAAATGCTTTTAAGAAGTACGTTAGAACTTGAAAAATTAAGCATTTTAGCCAGTACCTAGTAACTAGTATTAGTGACTCTCATTACTTGACCACTTCCTGTGTGTCAGGCGCTATACCAAGAGCTTTACATGGATTGCCTCACTTAATCCTTACAAAGTACTGCAAAACAGGTACTTACATTATCACCATTTTATTTTTTTATTTTTATTTTTTTAAAGCAGGAGTGGGGGGCGGAGGGGGAGAGTGAGAAGCAGATCCGCCCCCCCCCCCCCCCCCCCCCCCCCC
>NW_022589716.1:20493579-20653423 GCF_004348235.1 Phoca vitulina
CCCCCCCCCCCCCCCCCCCCCCCCCCCCCCGCACTGAGCCCTTGGGGGCGGAGTCGGCGATCCCAGGACCCTGAGATCATGACCTGAGCCGAAGTCAGACGCTTAACCAACTGAGCCACCCTGGTACCTCTATATTATCCGCATTTTAAGGGTGAGAAAACTGAGGCTCAGGAAAGTTAACTTGCCCCAAATCACACAGTTTATAAGTGGCAAAACTGGGATTTCTGGTCTGGTTGACCCCAAAGCCAGATGGTTTGCTGATTTGTTGCTTTTAGCAGTGGCCAATTTCTGCTCATTGAACATTCCTTTATGAGGGGACACTTGGAATAGGCTTTGATTTATTGGTAAACAAGTAGAGTATCAGTGCACACTCCAGAGAGCAGTTTAAAATCAAGGAATTAGCTTGGTTGGTGTTTTAGGGACTAGCGGCAGCAGTGAAGTTCTGGTGGGGAGAGTGGGTTTATTGTCTGAGAACTTTGGACTTAAAATGTTGGGGATGGTGGGAGAGGGAGAGAGAGAGGGAGAGAGAGAATTAGGCCATGCAGGGATTCATTTAAAATCCATAGTAAACATAATTTCTAGAATGCATGGTGGAGAAATGATTAACTCTCCAAAAGTATATCCTAATAGTTTGTTAACTGAAACAGGAAAAAGTAATTTAGACATTTCTTAAATGTAACAGGGAAGTGGTATGTATACTAATTTTTGAGGACAGTGTCTTCATCTGGGCAGATAAATAAACACAGCTAATACAGTCTTTTATAATAATGCACAAAGATGCTTGTAATCCAGAGATTCTCCAGGAGTATTTCTTTTGAAAATGAGACTACTAAATTGTACTGTCTCACTTACCAAACCATTTTCTGGTTGGTATTAAGTAGCTAAATTGATTGATCTGATCTTTCATTCTTGTCTTTGCATCTCTGCTGGTCTTGTTGGTAGTGCTTCCTGAAACAGAAATAGGTTACAACAACAACAAAACTTTCCATCAGAAATTTTATTTGCTTTGGTCATGGTGTGTTACTGTGGTCTTGCCTACGTGCAGCACGACTAGCACAGGCAAGTGGGAGTTTTCTGGAAGGCCAGGCCAGCCTGCTCTTCCTGGCTGCAGAGCCACTCACAGCATTCTGTCTTTCCTCTGCGCACAGTGGGTTCACGACATGATTGAGAAGCTCCCCAGCCATCCACAGGAACTGGGAATTACCTGCTCGGTAGCCTTTGGCAGGAATCTAGGGAGGGTCTTGAAATGGTTATGACTAAATTGGACATAATTAATTAACTACTTTTCTTTCTTTCTTTCACAGGAAAAATAGATCTTAATGTGTATTTTAATGGTTTTCAAATAGTGCTAATTACTTTGAGAGGTCAGGCTTTAATGTTTGATTTTGGTAAAATTTAGCAGACCCTGTTCAGAGACAGCTTTTCCTTCCATTTTAAAAGATAACAAGTTTTTATTTTTATTCCCAAATCCCCAGGAAATTTTCAGTACTGTCAGTTTTATGAAAAGGTAATTAGGGAGTGAGTAGGGAATGTGTCTTGCAAGCGGTTGGTTTGGCATCATCACTCAAGTTCTTATTTGCCTGATGAAAATATCTCGTAATAAGATCCCTTTGTGTGCAGCCCCTCTACAGCTTTCCCTGGAAGGCCTTGGCCATAATTATGTCTATATCTGGGCACTGTCAAATGAAGAGAGGAGCCAGAGTAGACGAACAGCCACCTGATCTTTTTCAGATCCCACAGTTTAAAATTTGGGGTGGCTTCTAACATACCCCTATTGCTTAAGGATTTTTGTATCAAGGTTTAAGACACTGGACACGTGGCTACTTCTTTGGAGACATACTAAGAGCATGTGTACTGATTTTGTTAAATATGTCTGTGAAGTACCATGTGGGGCATGGGAGAGTAGAGCAGTCTCTTTCAGACAACCACTAAAGAATTAAAGTGAAACACAGAGGGGTCTAGAAGAGGTCAGCCCTTAAAGCTGGAGTCAGTGGAGTGTACAGTGGAAGTTCTAACTTCTTGTTTCTACTGCTGATCTTATTTACTTGTAAGCACCACCCTCCTCCCCTCCCCCCCAAAAAAAAGTGGAGGGGAAGACATGAAGCTTAATTACTCAAAATTTTAACATAGTTCTGATAAAGGGTTTGTGAGCAATTATCTGTGGATAACCACGTGTGGAGTCGATGCATAGAGGGTGCCTGGCCTTGACTGCAGTGTCAGGAAGGAAGAGCCCCTGGAGACGAGAGGGGGCGTTCATGCACTTGCTCTTCCTGCAGAAAACAAGCCAAAACCCTGGCCTTTGAGGCCACTGACGGACTGATCCAGTGTTCCCCTTTCCTTATAGCCTTTTGCCTTCTCTTCAGAAAAAAGGTACATCATTACCATCTCCCCCCCGCCTTTTTTTTTTTTTTTTTTTTTGCTTTGTTTTCAGTGCTCTTGGCTGTATTTTTTCTGGTTTAGGTGGTCTGCTTTGTATACCCACACCCTCTTTAAATTGCACCCCCCCCCCCAAACTCTCCACTCTTACTTCAGGAAAAGAGTTCACATGAAATCCTGCTACCTTTTAACGTTTCCGATTTCACGTCGTGATGTAGGTGACCACTGTAAATTGTGGACTGTGAAACACCTGGGTCACCTTTAAGTGGAGAAGTGGGAGTAGACCTACGAAGAAGTTACTAATGCAAGGGCTTTGAAATAAGTGGTTCTCAAACTGGGTTTATTTGAGCAATGGGAGGTCCTTGAACCCCTTTGTAGATACATGCAAAATACTGTCCGTATTTGCCTAAGTACAGTTTTCTAAAAAGAGAGAATATACTTTTGAACAGATACTCAAAGGCCTTTTAAAACCCAATAGGGTTTGGCACCACCAATAAAAATACCCAAAGACTTCTTATAAGCTTGTAGCTAGTCTCCATTATTATTTTATTTGCAGTTAAAGCAGGTTTTTTTGTTCATATTTAAGATAATTTAAAAATTCTCCTATTCAGTTTCTAAATCTTTTGTTTTGCTTAATGCTTTCACAGCCCTATTGTTTTCTATAATTTTCATTAGAAACATATAGTATTCTGGCTGCATTCAAGGTTAAGAGTCATAGTTGACCAGCCTGAGAAGATACCCATTTTTTGTCATAGTGATGCCTTGTGGATCTGCATCATCTCAGACAGACAGGCAGATAGATAAAAAGCTCAGTGCCACCTGACATTTTGTCCTGAACCTGTTTATAAATTCTGAGCAAATAAGGCGCAGACTTTAGGACATGAGGGTGATCTTTCTGAGACTCACATTGAATAATGTTTATTATTGCTTAAATGACTTGCTCTTGCTTAACTGACTTCACGGATTCCCATTGCTCTTGGGGTAAAGCTAAAACTGCTCAATGTGGCTGCTGGACACGGTTCTCTTTACCTGAGGCTGCCACAGCCTCTGGGCTCCTTCGCCTTTCCCTCCGGGTTATGTATGTCTTTGTGCAAGGTAACTACCCCCTTACCCCAGACACCCTTCCCCTCCCTGCTCCCTTCTTTCCCCTAATTCCCTCCCCCCAAAGAAAGAAAAGTAACTTTCATCTCTCAGGTCCCACCTTCTACCTTAGTTCTTTCAGGCAGTGGCCCAGCTTTAAGCCAGCCGCATGTTTTTTGTGTTCAACCACAAGGAGAGCTTCCCATGTCATTGTCGTTGAGTTCTGCCTTTTTTTTTTTTAATCCTGCATTGTAGATTGTATTATGAATATACTATGGTTTTTTAAACTCCACTTCAGTGGATGGATATTTAGGCTCTTGATAGTTTTGCTGCTTTTATCAACAGTACTTTTACAAGCTTCTTAGCACTAGTGAAATTTTTTTCTGGTTTTGTAAATGAACAGGCAAATGGAAAGTATATTTAAGTAGATAATGCCGGAGTGCCCTCCAGAAAGGCGTTTTTGGTGTCAGAGGTCCATTTAGATGACAGAAAAGTTGATGGCAGGGAGCACAGTTCCTTTCTCTTAGAGTCTAACTCTCCTTATGGAACTGGCAGGCTTACCTTTTTTCCCTGATATCCTATTCCCCAAGTTCTGCGCTGTTGAAAATGGAGTCTTCCGTCCTGTAGAAACTTAGAGCCCTGTGATTTGAAAATGCAGTCTCACTTTCAAAGTGTTGTTAAGGGAAGAGTTCATTGGATGTTTCCTGGTTACAATGATTGTTTTCATCTGAGAATCACAAAGTACCTGGGGTATTCCCTCTTTAATCCACGCAGAATTGGGGGTACCATTTTTGCCACCTGTTGTTGATTTTCTTCACCTACCCTGCAAAGCCTCAGCCTCCACGGTCTTAAAGGCAAAAGCTATTTTCTACCTCCCTCTAGAAAGTCCACGATGAGTGAACTGTACATCTCATAACAGGATTTGGAGTTGAATAAGGAACACAATGTTAAGTGACTGTAGTCTCAGCTACTTTTCTTTTACAAAAAAAGAGGAAATAAAATTTCCCTGTGACTGCGGTAATCTCCCTTGTTTTCCCTCCTGAAAAAAATGACATTCTTCATTGGGTATTGAAATAAACCTTTGCAGAGCAGTTTGTTAGGTAACCTTTCTGGGAAGGGAGGGTAATGGTTCCTGCTGAAGGGATAATAAAATTGGTGTCTCACAGGTACCAGATGGAGCAAGTGGCTAGCTGATTTTTGTTGTTGTAGTTTGTATCGTATTTATTAACTGTAATTCTTTTTTATTTTAGAAGAAAGTTAATTGGAAGTTGGGTGATTGATTCATTTGCAGATTTTGCACTTGAAAAGCTATTAATGTTTATCCTCATTTTCAGAATCATCAATTGCCCTCACACCTTCGCAGCTAATGGCTAACACTGTATTTGCACAGAGAAGCCAAAGACTAATTCCTCCAGGAGCTGGGGAAGTCTGAAAACCACCCCCTTGTGTCCTGTCCTTTCATATTTGCCTGCCAGCTGGCAGCCTCTCCCACCGCCTCTTCATTCCTGCCCACTCGGAGGTTATGGTTGAGGCTGGTCTCTGGCGCACAGGGTGCCAAAGTTACGCCACTTCTGGGAAGAGAATTCACAAAAAGAATTGCCTGTTTCTCTGGGTCCTTGGGGGCAGGGGATGTTTTTGTTTATGCTGATGGGAAACACTCTTTGAACAATGGAAGGAGAAATCAGAAATCAGACGGCCCTCCTACTGACACACCTCTTTCCAGAGATCAAGATGGGATGGGGGAAACACTGGAAAGAGATGGCCTTTGTGGGATGCAGAAAGGGAATACCTCTGGATGGTAACTGAGGGAAGAGAGGGTGAAATGAAGAGTGTTACATCCTGGTGACTCAGTTCTTTTAAGTACTTCCTCTCTGGGTTCCTGTAATCATACCAAGAGTTTTGCAGGGTGTTAATGCTTGTTGCACCGTGCTTCGCATTTCCTGGGTTACAGTCCCTGCTCCATCACTTCTCCACTGACCTTGGGCAAGTTACTTAATACCTCTTAGCCTCCATTTCCTCACAAGTGGGCATGGGTTAGGATAGACTTTCCCCCATACGGGTTTTAAGGGTGCTTTAATTAATGGAGGGTTTTTCAACCTCAGTGATAATGACATCTGGGGCCAGATAATTCTTTGCTGTGGGGGAATGTCCTGGGCATTGTAGGGTATTTGGCAGCATCTCTGGCCTCTGCACTGGATGCCAGGAGAACCACACGCCCCGTTGTGACAACCAAAAATGTCTCCAAACATTGCCAGCATCCCTTTAGGGGCAGAATTGCCCTTAAATATAATATATATAAAAAATACATAATATAAAATATATATAATAATATAAAGGCCCTCACTCAGGTCCTGGCATACAGGAATGTTCTTCAGTGTTGGATGCTTATGAGGTACTCGATAAATGTTTGAACAAGTGACTGAATGTTGGTGTTACTGGTGTGATGCTGTTGAAAGACTGCTAGCTCCTTCCTTAGAAATATTATGGAGGAAATTCCTTGCTAAGATTGTTGTGGTGTTACATTAACTACATTCTTCTGGGTGACTACCAAGAGAAGCACTCCCTTCCTTATCCTGAGTTTCACTGATGTTGCACAGCCACACCTGAGAAGTCCCAGAGTAACTGTTACTGTATATCCTTGATTCCAAGATGCCACTTTTTCTTTCTTTTTTAAAAAAAGATTTTATTTATTTATTTGAGAGAGAGAGAGCACGCTTGTGCGTGTGCGCGCGTGTGTGCATGAGTGAGGGGAGGGATGAACAGAGGGAGAGGGAGAAGCAGACTCCCCCTGAGCACAGAGTCTGACCCTGGGGCATAATCCCAGGACCCTGGGATCATGACCTGAGCCTAAAGGAGATGCTTAACTGACTGAGCCACCCAGCTGCCCCACATCTTTTTCCTTTTAATATTTCTGAAATAAGAGTGGACTATAAAGTTGAAAGATACATTATTTTATTCTTCCCCAAAGGCTGATATTGACACACCCTTGATGGCAGCTTTGAAATGAAGGGATGTGGTATTTCTGTGAATGTCTCGGCTTTGCAACTGGATTGGAAGCTCTTTATGGGCAGAGGCTGCTTTACCATGCTGTTTTTTCCCAGTACTCAGCACAATGCCACAAACATACAATCTCGAACATTTGAACAGCCTGCACTTTTCACTGTTCTGTGATGATGCCCTTAAACTGCTTTTCATATGGTTTTGGACCTTCACACAGCTCAGGACAAAAAGCAGTGCAGCCTCTCACATGATGTTGGTACCAACAGTGTTTTTTGCAATTGTCCCTGTTTTGTCATTTCAGCAGTGAGTGTGAGTGGTTATGTGACTGTTTTACTGCATTTTGCTCACAAAAAAGATAAATAGTACAAACTAGTTTTCTGACACTGCTGATAAAAAGAAACCTAGGTCTTGGGGTGCCTGGGTGGCTCAGTCGGTTAAGCATCTGCCTTTGGCTCGGGTTATGATCCCAGGATCCTGGGATGGAGCCCCGCATAGGGCTCCCTGCTCAGCGGGGAGTCTGCTTCTCCCTCTCTGTGTGCACGCGTGTGTGCACTCTCTTTCTCTCTCAAATAAATAAATCTTAAAAAAAAAAAAAAAAAAGAAACCTGGATCTCAGACTTTTACAGGAGGCTTGCTTCATACATGCTTGTAGCTTCTGCAAATTATACCTTACGATGGCACAAAAGAGAAAAAACAGTGTGGCATATTTCACTAGTCATTCCATGCATATTGCCCTGAAATGAGCTTGAAAAGGGAGGTGTGAATCAACTAAGATATAAGTTCCAGGAGGGCAGGATTTCACTCACAGCTGTATCTTCAGCATCCTGAAAGAGTGTTTTGAACATAGTAAGCACACAATTATGAATATTGATTGCTTTTCCTTTATTTGGAGATGCTTGTGGGAACTGAGTCCAAGTGCAAGCATCTCATTGTCTTGTGATTCTGGTGTTGAATTACCTGGATATTTTCGTACAGTAAGGCCCCTAAATACAAGCCAGCTATTTCATTTGGTAGGAACAGCCATCTGGTCTAACATCAGACACACAACTGGCTGTGCAGGACTTATGGGTTGGCCTCCACACGGTGTCCGAGACATTTTTAAGGATGATTTCAACTGATGTTAGAAACTAACCAACCAATTCCTCTCTTAAAATGGAACTCCACTGTTAAGATCAAGACAGATGAAAATCATCAGGCATGCAGAAAACTGTAATATCAATTATATGTTAGGTGGGCTTAAGCTGGGCTCAGGGGACTGTTGTATTTACCTTGAAGTACTAGACCTATATCCCTGGAGACTGTTTCAAAGGTGACCCATAATTAGAAATTCTGTGATTTGCGGGGTCGAGTACAGGATCCCAGTAACCTCTTGTTTGACTTTCACATAGGGTTTGGTGTAAGAAAGTAGGGGATTGCTTGTGGTAGGTTCTAGGTAAATTTGTGTTGATAGATTAATCTCCGATTATAACGTAGTGAAAGAGGTGAAGGTCTTTCCTGCAATAAAGCTTGATTTGTCTTCATCCATGATTCCATTCAGCCCATATTTTGTGCCTTTGACTGGCTGGTCAGTTTTCAGTCTGTTCCTTTTCTTCCTGATTGCTTATTCATGCTGGAGTGAAGAATGGAAACATCACAGTCTCCTAATAACTTTAATCTGATTTGCAAGCATTCTACAACTCAAACCCATTGAAAGAAAGGCAACAAGCCCCACGATAAGAAATCTCAAGAAGAAGAGTGAAAATGTTCCCACTTTAGCCTTGTGTAATTATTTTTGCTGTTCGGTTGCATAGGCAGGCTGCCAGAAGATAGGGGTACAAATTAATTAACCAACTGTTTGCAGAGATATGGCCATGTCATTACCGATAAGCACAGACGTAAATAAGGCAGCGTGTTGGCTGTTTTTCCGAAATGAGGGAGGACAGAAATATGTTAACTAAAATAAAATAGACCAAAGGCTTACTGGAGTGAAAAAGCTTACTGTGTTAGTTTCCATTTATTAGTACATAAAGTTCTTTTTCCGTGTTGTCTTAAATGCTTCGTGATATGTTGAATGAGGGGAGAAAGTGTGGATTGTCATGTTAGTCTTTTAAGAACATAGCTGAATGCTTTGTACTTCAATCGAACATACTTAGATCCCACCCCCACCCACTGAAATCATTTCCAATGTAATTTTTATACACCATAATTTAAGGTAATTGAGATTTATTAGGTCAGTGGTGAATTTTAAGTAATATGTATAAAGTAATGTATGTGAACAGTTTTGCCCACACAGATGTCTTAAACAGTTTTCATGTCAGAAGCTGTGTCAATTCTGCAAGGGTTGGATCTTTGTATTTCTTGTTTACTCTTCCCCAGAGGTGACATTAGTGGGACCCTTAGTGAATACTTGTTGAAGGAGGGAATGAAGCTCTGTAACCAGTGACATGTCATTACATGCTGGTTAAGGACCAGGATCTGGAGTCAACTAGATTTAACCTTTAACCCCAGACCCATCTCTTGCCAGCTGTGCCACCTTGGGTGAGTCACTTAATCCTTCCATGCCTGTTTCCTCATTTGTAAACTTAGGCTAATAATAGTACCTCTACCGCAGGGCTGTTGTGAAGATTACATAACATAAAGCATGTAAAGTACTGAGCACACTGTGTAGCCCAGTGAGTGCTCAATAAATGTGTGACGCAGTGACTATTGTTATCATATTGTATTTTAAATGTTTGACGGTAAGCACTCAGACAGACAAACAACTGAGGAGAAATGGGTGTTTAACTTGAGGCATCGCTCTGAATTGTGGCTCCGCAGGGTGTTATCTGCCAACCACATCTGTTTGCATACAGTTGTGGTAACTGAGCCTTGAGTACCTTGTTCAGGTGTGTGGGCCAGTTTGCCCTGGAAGCACAAGGAATGCAACTGCGCAGTCTAAAGAAGTACAACTGAGATAAGAGAATGCATGAAGCTTTCTGGTAAAGGTATTGCCCATTAGCTCTTAGCGTTTTTGAAGCAGAAATGAGCTAACAGTCAGAACAAACTTGAGATACTTAAATATTTCCCAGTAGTAATAAACTACACCTAATCTGTTTAAACAGAGAAAGCCTTTGTAACATTAGGAGAGATTAGGAGTAGAAGTAATTAACCAGCAGTCAACACTCCTCTTTCTTTCTCCCCTCAGTGTTCCCTTATAAGTCTCTCCCCTCCCCATACCCACCGGGAGACAGCAGCTGTACAAGTGAGTTTCCTGCATGAAGGGGAGGACTACCAGAAACGTTTATAGAACTAAAAATGTGTAATATTCAGAAAAGTTGGCGTTCAGACCAAAAGAACAATTTGCACTTTGATGACCTAGTCTGATCCAGCTGTCTCCTAGGTCAGACCAAGTGCTGTCAATTAGGAAGCATCTAGTATTTATGGAATGAGTGGAGGCGTGAACGAATCTGATTGATTTGAGCTGTTTTCACAGGCATCAATGAGAACATTAAATTGACATGTGTACAAGTGCAACAGCATCTTTTTAGACACAAGGGAAGATTTACTTTATTTTTTATTGTAATTTCTCTTTAAATATAGCTGCCTTTGGGGAAAGCTTTAATTCATTTGAGTGTAAGCAATGAGTAGTTTCAGGCATTTATGCCTGGTTCTCATCATTCTTGGAAACATATTTTTAATTCCTGGGTGACTTTGAATTATTGACACTTAGTATTTATGCCTTGCCTGTTGTTTTTGTTTATTCCATATGGAGGAAACAATGTTTTAGGATTTATAAGACATTTCTCTAAAATCGGGAGTAGGGGGGAGTCCTCAGGATGAAGGCTTCTTTGGTATCTTCTTGGAAGTCTCACAGGTACCTAGATTTCAAATGTCTCAAGTGTATGTTCCTCATTCGCAGACCTGGCATTCTTCCAGAATTCCTTTTCAAAGACGGGTGCCACCCATCCATCCTGTTCTACAGGACAGGAGATGTGGCGTCATTCTCTGTATCACCCTGTGTCCAGGCCATTACCAAGACATGGCAACCGTTCCCTCTGAATGTCTCAGAATCTTCTCTGTGCCATCACCCTGCCATCCCCAAGTCCAGACTACCCCATGTCTCTCACCAGTACTATTGCAAACAGCTCCTGTTTGGTTTTCTCACTTCTGCTTTGAACCATGAACCTGCCTTCTCCACACTGCAGTCTAAGCAGTGTTGAAAATAATAAACAGTCCAATGATACTCTTGCAGTAAGCACTTCCAAATGGCAGAGTAGGGACCCCTGAAAATCTTCTCCATAAAAATGGTGAGAATGCTGTCAAGAATTGTCAAAATTAACTTTGTCAGCCTTCTGAAAATTAAGACTGGCAGGATCTGTTGAACACTTACACAGGAAATAAAGCTGAATCTCTGTAAATACAGCAAACTCTGGGGAGTTTTAATTCATTCTATTTCAAACCCCACCACCAGCTCCATAGTAACTTTGAAAACCAACTGCCCTACAACTATGATAGCTGTGAAAACCAGCAGCCTAGAAGCCACTGGAAGGGACAGAAGGGGTTTGGAGCTTCCCCAAAGTCCTATTCCCAAGCATTTGTCACTCTTTAAACTGCATGGTAGCTCCCTAAAAAGTTCCATTCCCAGAACTTATCTTTACTTGAGCTGGCTCAGGGTTCACTATGTGTCCTGTTTATTCAAAAAAAAAAAAAAAAAAATTAGTGGCAATTATTGACCATTACAGCTGTCTGAGGTGGTGATACCAATTAAGGCTAACAACAGTCTGACCAACAGACTAAGGCTAACAACAGTCTGACCAACAAGGGAAAAGATGTCAATTGGGAGACCTGAGAAAGCCCTAATCTCTTACCTGGCTGACCTTGAGGCTCTAGGCAAGCAGGAAGTGAAGGCTGAAGCAGAGTTGTAAAATGCTTGCTAGAGCATTGAAGACATGCTCCAACATAACACATAGAGCCCCTCGGCAAGGGCCGGGAGACTCACTGGTTCAACATATTTAAGGAAATCCCTGTCTAATAATTAGCTAACCATACAGAGACTTTTGACCTAACCACACATAACAGAGAATATACACTTTACAACAATTACACCAGGTAAATCACTAAACAAAGACAGGTGGATGTGATTTCCAGAGTTGCCACATTATATCATTTGTCCAGTCTTCAAAAAATTACAAGAATGGCAAAGAAACAGTAAAATATGGCCCACATGCAGGGGGAGGGGGAAAGCACAAAGTCATGTCAAAGCAAAGCTTTTTTATATATTGTTAAGTTGGTTTTATTCAGATTGCATGTTTAAAGTTGTTAATTGTAATCCCCAGGCCAACAATTCATAAAATAACTTGGGACAAAAAGGTAAAAGGAAAAAGGAACTAAAAAGGTATACTAGAGGGGCACCTGGGCGGCTCATTCAGTTAAGTGTGTGATTCTTTGTTTTTAGCTCAGGTCATGATCTCAGGGTTGTGAGATTGAGCCCCACATTAGTCTCCGTGCTGGCTGTGGAGCCTGCTTCAGGTTCTCTGTCTCCCTCTACCCCTCCCCCCCACTCCCTCTCTTAAAAAAAAAAAGGTATACTGGGCGCCTGGGTGGCTCAGTCGTTAAGCGTCTGCCTTCGGCTCAGGTCATGATCCCAGGGTCCTGGGATTGAGCCCCACATCGGGCTCCCTGCTCCGCAGGAAGCCTGCTTCTCCCTCTCCCACTCCCCCTGCTTGTGTTCCTGCTCTCGCTATGTCTCTCTCTGTCAAATAAATAAATAAAATCTTAAAAAAAAAAAAAAGGTATACTAGAATATATCAGTTTAACAAAAAAGGAGATAGTAATGGAGGAACAGCAACAAAAGACACAATACATTTAGAAAAAAATAGAATCACAGACATAAATCTTATCTTACCAGTAATTACATTAAATGTAAATAGACTAAGTACTAATCAACAGGCAGAAATTCGCAGAATGGATTTTTAAAAATCATCTAACAATATGCTATCAACAGGAGACCTACTTCAGGTTCAAAGTCAGAAATATGTTGAAAGTTAATGGAAAAAATATACCATGCAAACGTTAGTCAAAAGAGAACTAAACCAGGGGTGCCTGGCTGACTCAGTGAGAAGAGCATGCAGCTCTTGATCTTGGGGGTTGTGAGTTTGAGCCCCACATTGGGGGTAGAGATTACCGAGAGAGAGAGAAAGAACGAAAAAACGAATGAACTAGACTGGCTATACAAATATCAGACAAAATAGACTTTAAAAACATGTCATTAGATATAAAGGAGGACATAATATAATCATGAATAAGTCAATCCATCAGGAAAAAGTAACAATTATAAAGACACATGTACCTAACAGCAGAGCCTCAAAATACATGAAGAAAAAAAACTGATACCAAAAGGAGAAATAGACAATTCAAGAATAATAGTTGGAGATTTTAGTAACTCCCTTGCAAGGATGGATACAACAGCTAGGCAGAAAATCAACAAAGATACAGAAGACTTGAAAAACATAAACCACCTAAGTTAACCAACAACAGCAGAATACACATTCTTTTAAAATGTGCATGAAATATTTTCCAGGTTCATATGTAGGTAGACTCAGTAAATGTAAAAAGACTGAAATCATACAAGTACAAAGTAGGATTTCTAACCACAGTGAAGTAAAACTAGAAATTAACAACAGAAGGAAATCTGGGAAATTCATAAACAGTACACTCCTAAGTAAGCAGTGGGTCACAGAAGAAATCACAACAGAAATTAGAAAGTACTTTCGAAGTTAATGAAAGTGAAGTACAATGTATCAAAACTTTTACACTGCTGCTAAAGCAGTACTTAAGGAAAATTTAAAGCTGTAAACAGCTCTCTTAAAAAGGAAGAATGATCTCAAGTCATTCCTCTAACCTTCTACCTTAAGAAACTAGAGAAAGGAGCAAACTAAGCATGAAGCAAGCAGAAGGAAGAAAATAACAAAGGTTAGAGTGTAAATAGATGACCTAGAGAACAGGGGAAAAAAAAAAACACCACCATAAGATAAAATCAGTGACGCCAAAAGCTGGTACTTTGACAAGATCAGAAGGCTTTGATTTTGATAAAATTGGCAAACCTTTAGCTAGATTTCACCATATTATTCCTATTACTAAAATCAGGAATTAGATGACATCAGTACTGACCTTACAGAACAGAAAGGGGTTATAAAGGAATACTGTGAACAACTGTGTGCCAACACATTGGATAACTTAGATGAAATGGACAAATTCCTAGAAAGACACTACCAAACTACCATCACTGACTCAAGAAGAATTAGAAGATCCAAATAGACCTAGTACAAGAATTTGAGTTAGTAACTTTAAAACTTGTCACAAAGAAAAGCCTGGGTCGGGATGACTTGACTGGTGCATTTTACTATATGTATAAAGCATTAACACCCATCCTACACAAACTTTTCTAAAAAATAGGAAAAGGGGGGACACTTCTCAACTCTTTCTGAGACCAGTACCCTGATAACCAAAACCAAAGACCGAAACTACAGACTAATATACACAGTATACATTATATAGTATACATTTATTATATTCTACAATGCACATATACTCAGTATAAACTTGAGCAATATACATTTGAGCAAGTATGCTCAATATGCGTTTGATAGGTGGACAGATTAAAAAAATCTGAATTATGAATAATTTCACCAACATTGGTAACATTATTCAGCTTTCAGTCCAAATTGTATGATGCTCTATTTTCAGCACATCTCAAACATTTATGTAAACCATCTGAGAATCTTGTTAAAATGCAGACTCTGGTTTTGTTGGTCTGGGTCAGGGCCTGAAATTCTGTAATTCTAACCAGGTTCTTGGTGATATAGAGGGTATGGTCCATGGGCCGTACTTAAGCAGCAGGGGGCTTTGAGGGGTGAACATAGAGTTGTATGTGCCTTTTTTTTTTCATTGTGATCATTAAGGTAGAAGATCTCTGACCCATCTTTTCTCTGACTTGATGAATCTCAACCAAACTCGACATTTACTCTAGTTTCATTGTCTATTAAAAGTCAACCTTCTGGGACATGTTTTTGGTAAGATATTTAAAGACTTTATAAATATGAGCTAATTATGTTTTATAACATCCCCTTAAGGTACTTACAAAAGATACAGATCTCTAGTTTGCTACATTCATCACAGCCACATGGCTGTTGAATAATACTCAACTATACTGTAAAGCAAATAACATGCTTAACAGGCCAACTGAAGGCTAGCCATTTAATTTCAGCTTTCACGGGTTCATGACTAGTATGTAGAAAGACCGTTGATTTTTGTGTGTTGATTTTGTGTGTAGGCTAAATATTGGTGATCCCCTCCAAAATTTATATGTTGAAACCTGATCCCCAATGTAAATGATTTTGGAGGCTTGGCCTTTGGGAAGTGATTAGGTCATGAGAATTGGAGACCTCCTGGGATTAGTGCCCTCATAAGAGAGGCTCCAGAGAGCTCCCTCACCCTCTTCATATGGGGTACACATGGAAGAGAAGACTGTGAGCCAGGAAGCAGGTTCTTACCAGACACGGAATACAGTGGCACCTTAATCTTGGACTTTCCGGCCTCTGGAACTGTGAGAAGTAAGTGTTTGTTGTTTATAAGCCACCAACTCTGTGGTATTTTGTTATAGCAGCCCAAACAGACTAAAGCAGTTTTGTATCCTGTCATCTTGCTAAACTGGTAAATTCTAGGAGGTTTTCTTTTTTTTAAAGATTTTTTATTTATTTATTTGAGAGAGAGAATGAGATAGAGCATGAGAGGGGGAGGGTCAGAGGGAGAAGCAGACTCCCCGCTGAGCAGGGAGCCCGATGCGGGACTCGATCCCGGGACTCCAGGATCATGACCTGAGCCGAAGGCAGTCGCCCAACCAGCTGAGCCACCCACGCGCCCCTCTAGGAGGTTTTCTGTAGGTTCCTGTGATTTTCTACATAGACCGTCAGGGCATCTGCAAATAGGCACAGTTTTATTTCTTCTTTTCCAATCTGTATGCCTTTTAATTCCTTTTCTTGCCTTATTTCTCTGACTAGAACTTCCACTATTATGCTTAATAGCAATAGTGAGGGTGGATCGTCGGTTAAGCACCTGCCTTCGGCTCAGGTCATGATCCTGGAGTCTCGGGATTGAGCCCCATGTCGGGCTCCCTGCTCAGTGGGGAGTCTCCTTTTCGTTCTGTCCCTCCACCTGCTCTTGTGCGCTCTCTCTCTGTCTCTCTCAAATAAATAAATGAAAAATCTTAAAAAAATAAATAAATAGCAATGGTGAGAGTGGATATCCTTGCTTTGTTTCTGAGCTTAGGAGGAAAGCATATAATCTTTCTTCATTAAGTATGGTATTAGTTGTAGGTGTTTTTTGGTAAATGTTCTTTGTCAAGTTAAAGAAGTCCCCTCTGTTCCTAGTTATGTGGAGGTGGTGGTTGTTTATCCTAAATACTTTTTCTGCATCATTTATGATGGTATGATTTTTCTTCTTTAGCTTGTTAATATTATGATTACATTGTTTGATTATGGATTATTTGAAATGTCTTTTTAGTTTCCATGTATTGGGAAATTTTCATGTTATCTTTCTCTTACTGATTTCTAATTTGATTCCATCATGGACAGAGAACATACGTGGTATGATTTGAGATCTTCTGAATTTGTTGAGGTTTGTTTTGTGGCCCAGCATATGGTCTATATAAGGCTAACCATTTAAAAACAGAGCTAGGTCAGGGGCGCCTGGGTGGCTCAGTCGTTAAGCGTCTGCCTTCGGCTCAGGTCATGATCCCAGGGTCCTGGGATCGAGTCCCACATCGGGCTCCCTTCTCAGGGGGAAGCCTGCTTCTCCCTCTCCCACTCCCGCTCCTTGTGTTCCTGCTCTCGCTATCTCTGTCTCTGTCAAATAAATAAAAAAAATCTTTAAAAAAAAAAAAAAAAAAAAAAAAAACAGAGCTAGGTCAGGAGGCAGAGCTATTCCATAGCACTTAGTTATATGAGAGCCAGGGATTTTCTGCATACAAGATACTGGCAGGTGTAGTGTTGTTGTATTGACTGCCTTTTGAACAAAAGAAGGAATGGTATTCTCAGTTGAGTCATTAGTGATGAAATTATAATAACCATAACAATAATGATGGTAAACTAACAGTACTCTTTATTGAGTCCTTATATACACTCTCCTTACTGTATTTAGAATAGAGTTAAGCATTTTACATGAGTTATCTCATTCAATCCAACAATCTACTGAAATAGATACCATTGTTTTTACCATTTTTCAAATGCAGAACTTGGAGGTCTGGAGGTTAAGTACCTCGCTTGAGGTTACAGTATCAGCGAAGGGGTAGACTCTTTTAGCCCACGTCTTACCCAGGAGCTACAAGCTTAGCTGAATGGTAGTGTTGCAAATCAGATTCAGTAAGGATTTTGGCAGGCACTTCCAGATTTAGAACACATGGCATTTCAGGCTTGGGTTCTGATTTGAAAGGTCAGAATTTACTGACAGTATTTTGAGTAGCTTAAGGTACACATGAGACAGCCTGTCATGTGTACTGCCCATTTGGTCACCCTTGTAGCCTGACGTGACTTCCCTAATGCAGATTCCCTAGGATTTTGCTGTTTGCCTCCTCTCTTCTGTCCCAGGCACTGTATCTCACTTTCAGTACAAGCAGTGCCAACATTAGCACTTGTGACTTTTATCTGTGGAGGGTCACTGTAAGGCTGGCCACTCACAGTGATTCAAAATATTAGGACTGTTTTCTTTGATCTAACTCTTTGACCTCTCCTGTTTGGTTAATTGCTTTTTGACTTAAAACATGTCATTTTTCTTTTTTTAATCCAATCTTTTTTGACTACTTTAGTTCAAACAGGGCCCCAAACCATATATATCTTAGCAGGCTGTTGATTGGCCTTTTTGTCCCTAGTTGGTTCCATTGTTTAACATCTTATGGTCAAAGGAAAGTCTGATTTCCTTTAATTATTGGAGTATAGGATATGAGTTTGGGAGAAATGTGTGTGGAAGGTAGCAATAAAATTCTATTTTATCCTTTCCCAATTGAGACATTCAAGCTCATTTAATAGCAATTAAAAACTTTTCTTAGATTATTGATATTACTTTTGATTATCTAGAATTGGGAGTTAGCATTTGAAATAAATTTGGGACTGACTGTAGTAAAAGCTTAGTCTTGCAGACCAGCCTTACAGGTCTGCCAGGTTATTTAGAAGTGTTTCAGACACTGACAGGGCTGAGCGTCCTTGTATCTAAGGAAACCTTTGAGGAGCAATGAGAGCAGACCATCCAGAGGAAGATTAAGCAGTCTGCTCTCTGATAGGATGCCTTGGTTGACTTTGATTAAACAAGGCAGAAAGGCAGAGATATCCTGAGAGAGGTAGGGAGGACACTGAGTAATGGAGAGGCTTGTGTAGTGAGGTGGAGAAGAGCATGTACTTTCGAAAGCCACCTTCAAATCCCAGCTCCTCCATCTACTGACTCTGTGACTTTAGGCAGGTAATTTCCTTGTGCCTTTCTTGCTTTGTTGGTGAAGTGTGGGGATAGTAATCTTGAAAGGCAGGTAGTATTGCGAAGATCAAATGACTTAATACTCAGCAGTGTTCTTGGAACATAGGAAGCATTCAGTAATGGTAAATTTTTATTATTTTTGTCTTATGTGTTAATGTTTCTTAGGGTTTCTTGTTGTGATTTTTGTTCACTGATACATACCCAGTACTCAGAATGGTGTCTAGGCATAGTAGGGATTCAATACGTGAATGAATAAATGAATGAATGAATGATGTATATAGAGTACTTGCCATGATACTTGTAAGTACTTAATACATAGTATCATAAGAGGTGCTGGCTATAGATGGCAGAGATTGGAAGCAGTGGCCAGTGTAGCTCACTGACGGTAAAAGTAGAAATAATTAGAATCATGATAGGTAAGGTAGACCTAGCACATGTCAGACGCACTTCTAAGAGCTTTATGTATACTAACTTTATCCTTATAACTACCCATTAAGATAGCTGCTAGCATCGTCTCCCATTTATGGATGAGCTGAAGCAGGGGAACTTGCCCTAGGTCATACTCCTAGTGAGTGATGATGGCACTGGGATTTAAACTTGGGAAGTCTGATGCAGAGGGCTTTCTCAAATTCTTTTTTTGAGAATCTACTGTGTGCCAGGCACTGTGCTGTGCAGATAGGCACCCACCCTCATGGAACGTCCATCTTAGGGAAAGAGCCAAAACACAAATAAGAAATAACTAGTGAGTGAAGAGAAGAATTATCTGAAGAGATAGGGGCCTGCTTTAAATGAGGGAAGTCAGGGAAGATCCTTGTGTTGGAATGTAAGCTGAGACCTGGAGCCAGCCAGGCAAAGCATTCCAGACAGAGGGAGCAGAATTAGCAAAGGCTCTGAGGTGGGACAGTGATTGGCATGTTGGTGTAATTGTCAAGGAGATGAGAATTCTGGAGTGGAAATTATGGGGTGAATACTATGTCTTGAGGTTGCAGAGGTCAGGCAGGGCTTTCTAAGCATTGGTTTTCATTCTGACTACATTGGAGAACTACTAAGGGGTTAAGTCAGACTAGGTGATATATTGATTTAAAAACATCACAGGTTGCTGGGGGTGGGGCTGGGGCTGGAAGAGGTAGAAGGGAACATAGCTACTGTTTAGATCAAAGACCAGATAGCAGTGATAGGGAAGATGATAAAAAATGGCTCACATTTTAAAGCACTTTGCACTGTTGAAGCATTTTATATTCATTAGTCCCTTCAAGGGGCGCCTGGGTGGCTCAGTCGTTAAGCGTCTGCCTTCGGCTCAGGTCATGATCCCAGGGTCCTGGGATCAAGCCCCGCATCGGGCTCCCTGCTCTGCGGGAAGCCTGCTTCTCCTTCTCCCACTCCCCCTGCTTGTGTTCCCTCTCTCGCTGTGTCTCTCTCTGTCAAATAAATAAATAAAATCTTAAAAAAAAAAAAAACAGTCCCTTCAACAACCTATGAGGGAGGTGGTTATAATTACTTGACCCATTTATAGGTGAGGAAACTGAGTCAAGGCTAGTAGGTGGCATGACTGGGATTTGAATGCAGCCAGTCTGGCTCCAGAGGCCGTGCCTTTACCCACTAGGCTCTATTGTCTTTGCAAACAAAGTTCTTCCATCTGTGTCTCCCATGGTCCATGTACTCACAGTAGCTGCGGTGAGGAAGGAACTGCAGACCCATCTCTGGCCTCCTCCCTTGGCCTCACACTCCACTCACAATCTCCTTTGGGCTTGACAAGGTCCTCCAGAGCTTGTCTTCAGCCAGGTTTCCCGCATTTTCATCGTACGGGCATTTTGTGTCTCAGTCTGTTGTGTCAGTCCTTTGGGGCCACTGTCCTCGATCTGTTTCCCTGCTGCCGTTACCTAAGTTGATCCACACTCATGCCAAAGTGACCTTTTCTATCATGTGGCTTCCTCACTTATTATTTTGGGTTCTCCCTGCTTGCAAGGGTATGGCTTAAACTCTGAAGCATGGGCCCTGACCCTCCACAGGGAGAGGGGTGCCAGCAAGCCTCCTCTGCTGGCCCGCTGCCTTTCATTGCTTACAGGGAGGAGTGTGTGGTCAGCAGTAGGATTACGAGACCACTTGAGTGTTCAGCTCACATTGTAAAAGAGTCCCTATTTGTGTATGTATCAGTCTTATGTGATTTTAATTAGTGAGAGCTGGGGCCCTTGCAGCAGACATTGCAGGTATGAATATATTTTTGTGGTTTTGTTTTGTTTTTTTGCTCACATTTATTGAGTGTTTACTACATGCTTAGCACTGAGTGCTCCCCATGGATTAGTTCATTTAATCCTCAAAATAACACTTTGAAGTATAGGTCCTGTTAACTGTATTTTACTGATGAGGAAACTGAAGTTCAGAGAGGTTAAACGATGTAAAACCATGATCACACAGCCAGTAAGAGGAAGAATAAGGACTTGAATCCAAGTAGTGATTCCACAACTGCTCTTAGTTACTGCACTGACATACTAGCGAAAGAGAAATTGCTGATGTGCATATTTGAGAATCAGACCCTGAAACGTGAATTTTTTCCAGAAATGGCCTCCAGGAATGGGATCGATCATGTCTTCAAGGGAAACCTTCTCACCCTTGAATGTGTGTATCACTAAATGGCATACCCAATTCTGGTGGATGACTCTGTCATTAAATGACATAAAGGCACAATTATAACCTTGACTTATGATGGCCCCACAGGGACTTTAATACTTTGCTTATTATTCATCAAGTAATATATGACACATACTTATTTGCTGCTTCCTATTGGTCAAGTTAGGCATTGTCAGGCCCTTTCACTAGAGCAGGAAGCCAGACAAATACAGAACTTTTTCTAGCGGGAGGAGATTAAGGTTCACACGGCTAGATGGATTGTTACAGATTGGGCATGGTACATTGTGGAAAGGCTAACTAAGGCAGTGCTCTGGGAACATACAACAGGGTCTGCCTAGCCAAGTCTCCAGGACGGTGACCTCGAGGCTGAGAGTGAACGGAGTAAAGCAACAAGCCAGGTAAAGATGTGGAGAAGGTTGTGGTTCCAGGCAGATGGAACAGCAGGTGCCTGGGTGCTGTACAGGAGAGAGCATGATGTGCTCCAGGAACAGATCAAAGGCCAGAAGGGCCGGCTGCAAAGAACCCGTGGGGAGAGGGGCAGGTCAAAGCTGTTCGAGGCCTCGTGGGCCAGTTTTTATCCTAAGAGCAACTGCAAGCTATGGAAGGGTTCTAAATGCTGGTCGTTACCTCACAAACAGACAGCGAGAGCTTGTTTCTCGGGATCCGTGCTAGGGAAGGCAAGGAGTCTGCTGTCAGGCAGGACTACAGAGGTGTCTGCTTATACCTTACCATTCATAAGTCATGACTCAGTGAGCGAAGGTCTGCAGTGGGATAATGAATGGTGTGAGTAAGAGCACAGTGGAGAGGGCAGTGGAACTGGTTCTTACTAAATGGTGGGAATTCCAGGAGGAAGAGGGGGAAGTTTTCCATGCTACAGGAACTGTTCTGGCCAAAAGATAGGATTGTGGGAAGACAAGGCAGGCTCTGAGAAGGCCAGGCAGTCTTGAGACTGCAGCAGGTTAGCTCAGACCAAAGAGATAGGAGAAGCCAGAGTGCTAGGGGCCTTGGTCCAGGAGAGGTTGGTCAGGGCTTCAAGCCCTATTTTGGAGCCAGCAGAGGTCTTCAAGGAGAGGAATAGTGTTAATGCATTCTAGGGCTCTAGCTTTGGCAGTAGGGTGGAGGAGGCTGAAAAGGGAAGAAACTTTGGTTCTGTTAGGAGATCTGTCCTGGTGTGTGGAGGCCACCACTGTGGGTACCGGCAGTGGGATTGGCGTGGAGGAGGCAGATTTAGGCAGTGTTTCTTGGGAGAATGTTGGGAGTTGCCTGGGCTTGTGAGCCCCGTGTATCTGGGTGCAAATGTCAACTCTGCTTCTTACTAGCTTGTAAGGTCTTAATGTCTATGTGCCTTAGTTTCCTGAGCACTAGTGTGGATGCATGACTCCTATCTCACAGGCTGGGGAGGGGGCTGTTGCATAAGCGCTGTCTAAGCTCTCCTAGAGCTTTGCATGTATAAACTCTTTTTTTTTTAAAGACTTTATTTATTAGCAAGAGAGAGAGTGCAAGAGTGCACAAGCAGGGGGGAGGGGCAGAGGGAGAGGAAGAAGCCGACTCCCCACTGAGCAGGGAGCCCGATGCGGAACTTGATCCCGGGACCCAGGGATCATGACCCGAGCTGAAGGCAGTGGCTTAACCGACTGAGCCACAGCAGGCGTCCCTGTATTAACTCTCTTAATCTTTCAATCTTGTGAAGTGCCCAGTAAACTCGGTACTGTTTATCATTACCATTTGACACATGAAGAAACTGAAGTTCAAGAAGCTTAAAGACTTGCCTAAGGACACACTGGATTCAGTGATAGGGAGTGGTCCTCTCCCTTAGCCACTCTGCTTACAATACCTGTGATAGAGAGTAACTAGTTGGGGGGCGGGGGAGGTGGAGCCATTTGAAGAGAAGACACCTGAGCCAGACCTGACAGTGTGTGAATGTACTAGGCATCTTATGACGAGAAAGGGCAGAGCCTAGCTGAGAATAGCTTTCTGGGTCTAAGGAGAGAATGGAGGACAGTGTGCCTGGAGCAGAGTGGGCCAAGGAGAGAGGAGCAGGGAGGGAATAAGGGAAAAGAGAGTGAGAAGGAGGTGGATGAACATCTGGCGGGGCCCTGGGGGCTGTGCTAAGGGCCGAGATTTTATTCCCAGAGGAGTGGGAAGCCACTGGAGAAATGTTAATGGTAGTGATGTGATCTGCTGGAGGACTTAAAATCACTTTGGCAGCCGTGTGGAAGAGATTGTAGACCAGCTGGTAGATGGACTTCTTCCATAGTCCATCAGAAAGGTGCTGGTGGGAGGCTCTACAGCAGTGGCTTAGATTATGGAGAGAAGTGGACGGAGATTTTAGAGTAGAGCCAAGCAGACATACTGGTGGCTTGGATGTGATGAGGGAAGGGGGGAGTCAGAGATGACATTTGGGTTTTTAGTTTGAGCAATCAAGGAGATGAATAGTCATTTACCCAAGAGAGGGAAAGTTTTGCTGGGTGGGAACAGGGCAGGGTGGAAAGTGGAGTTCTCTTGGACATGCTTATTCCTTTTGAGATGTATATAAGACGTCCAGATGGCAATGTCTAGTAGGCAGTTGGATATATGAGTCTAGACAGAGCTCAGGAGCCATCTGGGCTAGAGACGGAAATGTGGGAGTCGTTGGCATGTAGAAATTGGGGAGCATGGGAGAAGGGAGACACCCAGGGTACTGCAAAGGTGGAATACTTTGCTTACAACACACACGTTCTGTTGTTGGACTCAGTTCTCAAAATGGGGATAGTAGCACCAAAGTGACTGAATACATTCCCTCTTTAGGGTCTGGTTTCAGGCAGAGAGCCTTCATTCTACATTTGCCTGTGGAGGTTCTGCACACGTGCTAGTGTATACATGTGCTTAAACCCAGTCCTTCCTAGTATGCTGGCCTGGGGTGTCCAAAGTACATTGATGGCCTAGATGTGGGTGCTGGGCTACTTGCTAATTGGAAGATTAGAGTGACCTGAATCCTGAAAAAGATTTAGGGCTTACACACAATAAAATCCATTCTTTCAAACTACTTCAGAGTCCAGGGAGCCAGGTACAATTTAAGAACTTTTCATGATTTTGAAGTATATAATGGTCTAAGTTGTATGTTTACAGTGTACTTTTTATAAACTTTTTAAAAAATTCAATAGTAACTAATTTTTATAAACTCTATTTCATTTTTTGGTTTAAATCAATCTTTTACCTCCTTGCATTTGGGCAAGTTTTATATGTTAATTTGTAGATAGGCTGATTATAAACTTATGCTTTAAAAATACTCAGAAACATACATACTGTCTCTCACAAAAATTTCATTTTCTCTGTTGCCACAACATTCCACATTCTGTTCCTGTTGCTAAGGCCTCTGGAATGTCCCAGTGCAGAAAAAGGATATAGAACTCTTTTTTTTTTCTCCCGAAGACATTTTATTTAAATTATTTTGTATCTTTAGCTTACTTCCAAATATGGATATCTGGAAGTAAAGAATTTAGAAAGCTAAAATTAAAGTTGCTTTCGATTTTCATAACTGGAACTCAGTTTCTGAGGGTAGCATGAATTGGATTTAAGTGTACCATGTTTCTTTCCACGGGGATTGTGTGTGCGCGCGCACACACACATACACACATATGATCATATGCACCCAGTGTGTGCGCGAGTGCACATACACACACACACACACCCGATCATATGCACCCAGGCAGGCTTTTTCGGGAGTGTGATGTGCTGGTGAGATATTAAGAACTGAGCTCACAGAGCACACCTGAGTTTGAGTCCTGGTTATGCTTTCTTGGTGGGTGATAGTAGACAAGTTCATGTCTCTATCGGTAAAATGAGGATTTTATTGTAGGATAAACCATATAAAAAGTCCTTAGCACAGGGCCTGGTACATAGCAACCTCTCAGTAAAGGCCAGCTGTTTATCCTCATTATTGTCATCATCGATTGCAAATGATCTTAAGTTATTGAGGAAACTGAAGTTTTTACAGAAGTATAGATTCCTGGTCCGTTACACAATGACTCCTATCCTATTTTTACTAGTGTTTCTAAATCTCACAAAAGGAAGAAAGGAATCACAGCAAAAAAGAACAGTTTTCTATATAAAGGTTATTGTGGCTAGTTGAATTGCTATTACTTGAAAGGATTGGTACAGTTCTTAATTTTTTAAAGTTGTTTTATTTATAAAGGGGTTGGGGGGCTAGTCCCTAGAAGTATTTGGTGTCTGGCAAAGTGATATATTTTAAACAGCATTGCTTAACATTGAGTGCTGTGGGAAGCCACACAAAACCACCACATTGCAGTCGCCTAAATCTAAAGTGAGACAATTTAATGCTGTTTTAACTACCATTTAATTAATAAAACTAATTGAGTCAATTTCATTAATGAAACTGATATTTATAGACATTTCATACTTCACAGCTGTAAATTATGAATGCTATGTTCTGTAATTCAGATTTTCTTAATTGGTCTTGTATTGGAGGCATTTAGCACAGGGGTATATGGAACTTAAAGGAAACTATTTTATTTTTAAAATGAAATATGTCAAGAAATTGTGGCCATGGAAAATGGCTTATTACATGTTGATCATTGCATGGATGTAACCTTTCCTTTTCTCCCACACGTACTATTTTTAACTTAATGTGGGCATGCTTTCAAGGAAAATAGCACATTGTTTGGTTCTTATTTTTCATTAAATTATTAAGCTTAGTCACAGAAGTCAGTAGTCTACTAGAAGCTTCTTGCATTATCTAATCAGTTTATCAAAGGTGTTCAGCTCTGACATACCAACTTAATGGAGGTGGAAACTGGAAGGAATTTCTAGAAATCACGTTCCTCTGATCTTCAAGGGACCAGATCCAAGCCATTGTTGTGAGTCAGAATGGAATCCCAGCTACTGACGTAGACAAAGTACTTCATCTCTTTGTGAATCAGTTTCCTCCTTTTTAGAGTGGGGTTGTAATGGTATCTACCTAGGTAGTTGTGAGAAAAGAATGAGATCATAGCACCTAGAAACTACTCAGTGCTGCCACTGCATCCCAGAATCTTGTTGGTCCCTGGTATATTTCAGATTTATAGCTAGCGATCTGTGCAATTCAGTGTAATAGAAACTGTTTAAGAAAATCTGAACTATATCCATGTGTAGATATTAGATTAGTAATTTGATGCTTTTAGACTATAATCACTTTACATCTCCTCAGGGCATTTTCTTTTTCCTGTAAAACTACCATGATCACCCAAGCTGGAGAAAGTGTGAAATTAAATCTTACAGGAAAGAAAACGGATGCCAATTAGTTTTGGATCTTTTTTCCCCTTTAAACTTGGTATTTGGTCTACTAAACTATTTGTCTAATTGAAATATGCTAATTATCCATTCATTGCAGATATTCTAAATAGTGTACAATACTTATTTAAATTCAGCAAATATCTTTTTTTTTTTTTTTAAGTAATCTCTATGCCCAATGTGGGGCTTGTACTCAACAACCCAGAGATCAAGAATCCCATGCTCTACTGACTCAGCCAGCCAGATGCCCCTAAAATCACCAATTTTGATTTAAGACATTAGATTCTGGATCTGAAATGTTAGCACTGTTCCCTACCTGGATTATTGTTAATAAATAATTATTCATGGTTAGGACTTTTTAGTTAACCACATATTACCAAATATCAAGTCACTTTCAGTTTTTGTGTATATGCAGATAGTTTAGTTTTACATTTGTGTTTTAATTAACTTCTTAACTGTAAAAAGTTCAACTTGTATCTTGCCCTAGTCTAGTAACTGAACTGAGATTAATGCATGAAATGCTGTGTTTGTACCAAAGTTCCTTGTGTTCAGGAGCACCAGTATGTGAGCAAAAGGACTAGAGGTTCTTGTGACCTGAAAAAAGAGTATAAAAATAATTTTCTTTGTATTACATGCTGACCAAACCGGCAATTTTACTCTTCAGTGAAACCTCTGCTTCCTTTCTTCACTGTTCCATAGAACTCAGAGACCAAATGGCTGGAATAGAATGCATAGTTAAACAAATCAAACCATTAGATGATACAGCTTTGTGAATTGCTAAGCATTTTATGTGGTTGAAGATTCTTACCCATAACCCTTGGTGGAGTTCATCTAAAGTTGCTTTATTGTGTGAGTGTATTCATTGTTTGCATTTTAATAGATTTGTCTGTTTCACCTCATACTGATGATTTTTGGTGCCTTTTATTTTAACTCTGAACAGTGTTTCTGTAAGCCTGATTTGATTTCTCTCTTAATAGTCATGGTGCCTCAGTGACTTTTACATGTTACTGGAGTAACATTTGAACTGGTGTACCTCATCTTAGGGCAGCTCCTTTAGAAAGTATTGCTAGCCTAAATGGTTTCATATTCATCAAAACCAGATGAGTGAGTGATGCTCTTTCTTTGTTGCAGACATGCCAATATTTGGTCTGTGTCCAGCCCACGATGATTTCTACTTGGTGGTGTGTAACGACTGTAATCAGGTTGTCAAACCGCAGGCATTTCAATCACATTACGGTAAGTGCTCAACCATTTAAAAATCATTATTAGAGGGTAAAAGGTAAAGCAGGATTAAACTGAAGGCCAGGGCGCCTGGGTGGCTCAGTCGTTAAGCGTCTGCCTTCGGCTCAGGTCATGATCCCAGGGTCCTGGGATCGAGTCCCACATCGGGCTCCCTGCTCAGCGGGAAGCCTGCTTCTCCCTCTCCCACTCCCCCTGCTTGTGTTCCCTCTCTCGCTGTCTCTCTCTCTCTCTGTTGAAAAATAAATAAAATCTTTAAAAAATAAAATAAAATAAACTGAAGGCCAGTGACAGCATGGATAGGATATAATATCCCTCCCTCTGTCAGGTTTTCTAATTCATCGAATGGGTTAATGCCTATCAGATGTTGGGTATTTTCTGAATTTTATTAAAAGTGATGTGTATATTCTAATTTATTGAAATTAGACAAGGAGAAATGTATTTTATAAAATCTCTGGAAATAATTGAGTCAGTATAGTGAAAGGTTTATTTCCTTCTAGACCTCATGGTTGTGAATTTAGTGGATGGTAAAATCATATATACACAGTGTGGATACATGTCTTTCTTAAAGGAAATGTGATTTTGAAACTTCCAAGTTCAGTAGTTCTAAATCCAGCTTGACATCATGTTCAATTTGTGAATATGATGAAGTTATCACATCTTCTCCATTAAAATGCACATATACTTAGAAATGAAGCAATGTGTCTTTAGGGATTTCATGAACCCCTGAGCCATCCCTGGGCTTTTAGGCTCCACGCCTGCTGTCTGGGTGTTAATCATGGAAGAATCCAAATAAAATGGCTTTGCTTTGTTATAATGCCACCTAAAGACATAGTTTTATACCCAGTTGGGTTCAATAACAGCTCAGAAGTATTTGAGTCTACACCTTGATTCAGGCTTGAGGATGTGTAGTATGATCCTTATTTACCTCCTTGGAGTTTGCAATCTAGCTTAAGAGACAGGCAAAACTAACGAGAAATACTTTTTAAACAACTGTGAGTTGTTTTTTCATTGTCCTCAGTATTACAGATGCAAGCTTGAGACAGAATAACAACGGGATCGTTCTATAGATAGAGTGTTTAAGTGAGGCTTCTGAGGAGGTAACCCTGGTGACCCGAACTGTAAGTGATGGGATGGAGCCACCCATGTGGCAATCTGGAGTAAGAGCATTCTTATACAGAGGGAAGAGCTGGTGCACAGTTGACCACCATAGGTAGAGGGTAGTTAGTGAAGGGAAGTAGAGACTAGAGAGGTCTGCGCTTGTGGGCAGGGACCCTGATCGTGCACAGCCTTGAAGGCCAGAATAAGAAGCAGCTTGGGGGCATTGTAGGGCTTATTATATAAGAAAGTAACATAGGCCGACCTCACTGGTGAATTTGCTGAGAATAAATTGTAGAAGGGTAGAAGCAGGGATGAGTTCAAAGGCAAGACATGATAACAGACTAAGGCTAAGGTGGGGCACTAGAGCAGGGGAAACAGCATAGCTTTGAGGCGCATTTTAAAGCTAAAACTTACAAGGCTTGCTGTTGGGACAACAGTTGTTTTAAGAGTCACGTCATCATATCAACATCCCCCCATGTTTTCCTGAAGGAATAGATTTTTTTATGTAACCAGAAAAAGGTTTTTTGAGTTTCTGATTCTCAGTGAAGCCCTGGGGTAGGCTCTAGAGTGAGTACAAAGGTGAATAAGATATTGTCTTCCTGATTAAGAGTCATAGAGGTTAGTATTGGAAAAGGCAGTTAATCAATTGCCAAGTATTTTGGAGTTCAGGATTTTTAAGCCAAACTAGACTGGATTTAAATTTAAACTTGAAAGAACTATAAGCTGTTCATTTGCCCTGAGAAAGTTTTCCATCCTCAGCTTCCTTTGTTACAGTGTCAGAATAGTAATAGCAACCTCATAGGTTCTTAGTGACCATAAGTGAAACGACATGGTAAAGCGCCTCATACAATGCCTGACACATAATAGGCATGAGCGAGAGAGAGAGAAGTACAGCTGTGGATACAGGAAGGTTTGTGTCTAACGTCAAAAAATAGTCCAGGGTCTTAAGAATAAGGAGGAACACAAATTGCTTCTTGATGAAAAGGCTTCTTAGAGAAAATTGCCTTCGGGTTAGGCAATTCTGAAGAGTAGAATGGATCTGTTGTCCCATGTGCAAATGTTTTTCTTCAGTTTTTAGGTATGTAATACATGTCCATTGTGGAGGATGCAGAAAATACTTTTTAAAAATCACTTATAATCCCCTAAAATGGAAGTGTTTTGATGGGGATGGATAGGGCTACCATACCTAACTTCACAGTTTGTGCGCTGAACAGCCACATTTGGTGGCCCTAGGTTGGCAGTAGCGATGATATGAGCAGAGGCAGGAAATTCCACGCTGTCTGGGATGGGCTGCATGGAGTCTCCATTGGCCAGGGCTGATGTTCCCACACATGGATGGGCAGTGTGCCGAGACAGGCTGGGGCTAGCTGTCAGAGCCTCAGTGCCCATTAGACGCCCCTGGCCTTGATGTGTCGTGGGGATGTGCTCCAAGTTTCTTAGCCCCAGAGTGGTGACTTAGTGGTCCTCCAGAGAGGATTGGTGGGGGGGCAGACTGGATCAAAAGGGACCAAAAACGGCAGTGTGAAAACAGCTGCAGCTTAAGGCAAGGCCCACTAAAAATGTGTTACCTCTTCCAGGACTCCCTTAGGCAGAAAGGGGCCCTTTTGGTCCCCTCTTCCAGAAGCACCTCACACAGTTGTTCCAGCGCATCTTATGGAGATGATTTTCTTTCTCTCATTCTCTTTTTAAGAATGTCAGTGTACTGGGGACAGGGGTGAGGGAGTCCCATAAAATCACATTTTTACCCTTTTTCTCTACCAGTCCCTCGTCCACCCAGTATCTTCTAATAAGATACTTGTAGAAGGAGAAAGGAATGGTGGTCACTTCAAACATGTAAATGAGAAGATGTGAATGCAAGATTCACATACTCAAATGCCTTTTGTGGCTATGCAGGGGCTGGGATGGGACTGATAAAGCCACTGGGTGGGGGTGGGCTTGGTCCCTCTAGTGGCAAGAGAAATATTAAAGCTGTAAGAGAGAAGAGTCCCTGGCAGGAAGTTGGGGCCCAAGTGTTCTGAGAGAGGTTTTTGGCTGGGAAATGTTGAAGGACCTCCCTCTGTGAGGCAGAACCAAGGAGAAGGCTGATGGCAAACAAACAGGAGGTTTGGACATGCGTAGATGTGAGGCATTGGGTGCAACTGCATGAAGTGGAGGGAAGCACCATGTGATGACCCTGGGGAGATTTGGGACCCACACACCACTCACCTGGAGGGAAGGAGGGGTGGGCAGGGTCTCCAGTGCCAAGAAGCATTCCCGGTGCTGCCAGTGTCTCTTCTATCCTTGGGGATAGGGGTTATAACAGGAAAAGTTTGGTTTTGGTTTTGGTTTTTTTGTTTGTTGTTTTTTTGGAACCCATGTGTTTTTTTGTTGTAATTCCCCAAGGCCCATTCTTATGTGTTAACACCAAAAAGAGATTTAAATTCAAAATCCTTCCCAGTGGCCATTATAGTTTATTTATTAGGTATTAGGAAGAATCCATACCTGCCAATCGAGGGATTCTCTTTTCTTATCTTTGTGCATGAAATTGGTGAAAATGTGTGGGCAGTCTTCTGTGAATTAATGTATTACTGATAATCATCTGTGACTTTTATGAACAAGTGAGCAGTTGCTGCAAAATCCAACAGGCAGTTCCTTTAAAACCACTGCTGCCAGGGCAGAGAAGGAAGCCACAATAGCAACAAGGCTTGTAAATCGGTTCTTGGTGGTGGTAATGTTACTGTGAATTGGTGAGCAGCTTATTACCAAGAGTAGTGAGAGATAATATACTTTTTTGCTAGCCGAGCTGCTTTTTTGGGAGCTAACGATTAACCAGGATTTCCATGTGAGCAATGATGTTGATTGATAGTAGTGTCATTTTGGCATTCCCAGTTTCTCATTGGTCTATTTGCTTTCATAGTATAGATTGCTTTTTTTCTTGGAAGCGGCGTAGTAATATCATACTTTCTTGATGTTGTCTTAATGTTTTGAACTAGTCCGGGATACTGCATATTTTTCCTTTAGTTACTTGGTATTTTTGAGAGCAAGATGTTCCTTACTGTTAATTTCAGATTTGAAAGTATAATTTGAATCATTGGATCCCAAACCTGCTGTGCATCTGAATCAGAGAGGAGCTTTCTAAATGGGCAGCTTCCCAAGGACCATTCCGACTGACTAGATGGGAATCTCTGGGATAGGACCTAGCAATCTACATTCTAAACCACTCCGGAGATGGATTCTGACCCCCAGGCTGGCCGGGATGCCCTGGGATCACAGCAGATCCCTCCACTCTGTCAGGGTTGTTGCTTTGTGTTCGTGGTGCCTGGCACAGTGACTGATGTAGATTGGCACTCAGCAATTTGTTGAGTCTAGCAAGGATGGCTCGAAAGGAGGCCCTTGTTTTTTTAAACTGATTTTTAACTTTTTTTATTACATGCTGGAAATGCCCTGTTAATTGCCTCTAAAACTTTGAGTACGGAGGAGGGCTGAGATGGTGCCGTTCCTTAGGGCCAGAAGCACCCTTCTTTTGAGGTTGTTGACCAAGGTGGGAACCTCAGTTATCTAGTAATAAATGTGTTGGTCCTAAATTGGCTACTGAATAGCATAAAATGTGTAGTCCTATTTACATATGTTGGCTATGGATCTGAACAGGTTGGGTTCGCTGGTGATTTGTGGGGTGTCTTTGGGGTTTTGTTTTGGAAGAGCTTCCCAAGTGATTCTGACACACTGTGTGCATGTCCTGGTCTTTGCTCTGCTGCTTCTCTTTGAGTTTGCTTACGAAGAATACCTTAATTCCTCTCAACCTGTGTTTTGTGCAGACGTGAGGTGATCTTACCTCGGTTAAATAAGTGAATGCTGGTCGTTCAGCTTGGACAGGTGCCACAGTTAGAATCTCTAATAAATTGAAACCCTGCTTGAAAGTCAGCTGTTAAAGTATTTTGCCCCAGGTTAATTAAGTTGACCCATTTGTTCACCTTTTGGCTCAGCCCTGCGTCCCTGAGCAAGGCCTCATGGTCACATGTGCCTCTGCCACCTTTCCCCGATTTTAATCAATTGGGTTCTCTATTTATGATGTGCTTACATAATTCCACTTAATATTTTTCTTTAAATCAAACCACTTCTATTTAAATAAATCCTTTACAAAGAAAATCTAACCAGAATCATCAACAGGAAGACTGGTGGTGTTTTCCAGAGATGCTAAGTGTAAATAAAAATAAATAAAGTGAAGAGGTGATTAAATTCTTTGTTGATGTTCTTCCTGTGCTAGCTCTGAGCCCTGAGGCCTGCTCCCTTTGTGGAAAAGGAGACAAGCACGTTTTAGGCAAGTGTTATCTACCCGGTAGTGTGGTGTTTGTTACCAAGAATTGAAAGAGATTTGGGAAAGGAGTAAGTTGTCACTTGAGATTTAATGTTGTTAATGATGGGGAGTGATACCTACTCAATGTTTTGGGGAACACCGGCTCAAGCTGTTGGATTTGGTTTCTTCTCATGTTTAAGGAGCTGTCTGTCCCCTGAGGCCAACCCCAGCCCTAGGAAGTTGTCATGCCTAAGAAGCAGATTCTCAAGTCACATTTTGATCTGCAAAAGGATCACAGAGGACAAATACCCTTGATCTTTTATCAGTTGGTATTTTGTATTGATTATGTACTGAGCCCCTTCCAGTCACCGTGAGTGGTGTGTGAGTCTGGTCCTCAGCGTAAAACCTATTTCCTCTCTCAGACCTCTGTTCATAGATGGGAGGTGTGGTGGAGGGTTGGAATTTTATAAGTCTGGCTTTTTCTTAACTGTGAAAGTAACATTAGCAGAAATACTGCTGTGATCTTATATCTTTCTCTACTTGCAGATATTACGATCCTGCAAAATTAACAGCCGCACACATTGCTTGAATTTAATGTTCCTTGAAGTGCACTGAGGTGGTGTGGATTCTTTTAGATGCCAGCATAAATTATATTTTTCAAAAATATCAGAAGATGAGTAAACAGAAATTACTCATACTTTTTTGAGCTAATTAAATTGGTTTCAAAGAATGTTAGTGTATGAGCAGAATGAGTCTTAATCTGTGAGAGCCGATAGGCTGGTTCTGGCATAAATGCTGATTCCCATTGTTGACAGCATTTCAGTAGTTGTGACCAGTAATTGCTATCATTTGATTGAATTAATCTACATCACAAAGCAGAGCTTTTGCTGTTTAATAAAGAACACCCTTCCCCTTTTGCCATATGGTTGAAAGTAACAATTTCAGGTATTTTGAATGAGTTATTTTATTTGGCCATTAAGTAACTTTGTTTTTGGATAAAGAAAAAAATGTTCCTCTGTTCTGTCCATTGTGCTGGCTAAATTTGGCCCCTGCATTTTTATAATCTGGGCCTTTTTCTGCTTTGAAACTTTTAGTGATAATCTTTTCAGGATTGCCATTCATCTAAAAGTCCACAAACTAATGATGATTTTTAATAGTATTTGGTGATTCACAAAGCATTGTTGTATGTATTGTCTCATTTCCTGTTCTTAGCAACCCACTGAGTGGATAGTTCTATTCCCAGTTTACAAATAAAACTCCTAGATTAAATTTCTTTCACATGGATAAAATGTACCAGGCCAGCTTTTCTGGCGACTCCTGTCTATTTCTCTTGCATGTAATAAGGATGTATAGAGTTAAAAGAAAATCTAGGGAAGATGTAATGAATTCCACATGTCACAAAACTATCATTAGTGACAGATGTCCTAGCTCAGGTAGAACTTTAAAGTTGGCGTAGAGTAGCTGGGTCAGCATTGTAAACCCATTACCTCAGAGAGAACATTCAGTAATTCGAAGACGTAATGGTAGTAGGTAGATAATCGATTTAGCATAGTTGCTGGATTTCTCTTCAGCCTGTTCTCCTACTCTGTTTTAACCTTAAATCCTAGTAGTCCAAAGCCAAGCTCCTCTTCTTGTTTCAGCCCCATAACATTCTGTAGCTGCTGCTGCTGCTGCGCTTTTTTTTAACGTGCAGATTTTAACAAATTTATTTTTCAAAAATAAGGTCTGTCATAGTCTGATGGCCCCCAGTCGCGGACGGTAAGGCGAGGTCCATCATCATTCCGTAGCTTCTTTAAAGAGTTGGTTGGCATATTTATTTCTGCAGTCAGTATAAAGATTGAAACTTGTTGCAGAGCCAAACATACTTCACTCTTTTGCTTCTGAGACATATGCCAAGCCTTTCTCCAGCAGTCAGGGCTGAGTCAGGGAAGGGAGCTAACCAGAGCAGGCACATCAAAACGTGAATGATATGAAGGTGGACGTTAGTGTAACTCTCAGTGGAAATTTGAAGTTGACCATTTGACCTAAATTTCTTGACACCAAAAAAAACATGATACAAAATAAATGCAGTGAATTCAGTTTTTCTTTGCCACAAGCGAAACAGTGCTAATTAATTTTTTCATATAACTTCAGTAGTATCAAATAAAGGACCACTTTGTCCCTAGCTAGTATTTTATCTTTTTTCCTCAGTTATATAATAAGCGGTATCTTTAAATGGTGTTATTGGGGTGCCTGGGTGGCTCATATTGTTAAGTCTCTGCCTTCGGCTCACATCATGATCCCAGGGTCCTGGGATCGAACCCCACATTGCGCTCCTGGCTCAGCAGGGAGCCTGCTTCTCCCTCTCCTTCTGCCTCTGCGTCTCCCCCTGCTCATACTCTCTCTCTCTGTGTCTCAAATGAATAAAAAATATCTTTTAAAAAAAAGGTTATTTATGCCATTTATAGGAGCAACATTTAAATTTATAGTTATAAAATGTATTGATTTTTCCTCTTAATGAATCTCTGCCTCTATTAATGTGCCTTTCCAATTGCTTAAAAAAATAAATTGGCTGTGATATTATTCATGCTTTTAACAAATATTTATTGAGTACCTAGTGTCAGCTCTAGGCATTGCTCCTACTGAACTACTAAAGCAGTGTCTCTTGCAGCTTACAGTCTGGTTAGGGAGGGTGGAGACAAAATCAAGTAAAATAAGATTACGTCAAGTAGTGATAAATGCTAAGAATATTGTGAGAGAGAATGACCACTGGGGCAAGACCCTTTATGTAAGGCTAGTCAAAGAAAGCTTCTCTGAGGTGTTGATTTTGAAGCTCACTGAGAAAAAGAGCCAGGCTTCTGAAGATGTGGAAGACCGGTGTTGGACACAGAGAAAATAGCAGGTGCAGAGACCCTGAGGTGGAAATGCGCATGGCAGAAAGGCCAGTGAGGAGGTGGAGAAGCAATGTGTAAGGACGTGAGGGGTCTGGGTTAAGGTTCAGAAAAGGGGGGACTACTGGGATCTTCTTGGGGCCACCAAAGGATCAGGATTGGACAGTGCAGGTGATTCGAAGTTGCTGGAGGGTTTTGAGCAGGAAGTGTCCTGATCTGATTGATGGTTGCTCTGTGGAACATAGGGGCAGGAGCAGAATCAGTGAGACCAGTTGGTGAGCTGTTTTGCTCTAGTCCAGTTGAGAGCTGAATCAGGAGAGAAGGCTTACATCGAGATTGTAGCAGAGGCTGGAGAAGCTGAGAGTGTGGCCAGAATTGCAGTCGGCATGGACGGAGAAAGCCAGCAGGGTCTGCTGATGGACAGGGGATTAGCAATATGGGGAAAGAAGGGACAAGGAGTGACTCATGGGGTTTTTGGCTCAGGCAACTGGATGAATTTACCTAGTTTATGGACCCAGGGGAGTTGTTCTTCCAATTTGTGTGGGGGCTTTTTTTTTTTTTTTTTTTTTGTAAATGAGGTGTACTGACTGGAATGAAAAGCCTTGATGTATTATATTCAGTCTTTAGGCATTTTCTAAATATTGTAGGGGTTGAAAATAATTATTGCAATGATGCCAAACTTGGGGGTCATTTATTCTTTTTAGTTTGTTGTTGTTGTTTTGTGGAATGGTAGTTACCTAGTCCTAGGTGCCTACCTAGTCCTAAATGCTGGGAAGCAAAAGAGGATGTGCCTGCTTTCCTGGGATTTCTCAGCTTCTCATTCAGCTAACAAAAACATACCAATTCCAAAGCAAAAACACAGGCATTTTGATGTTTTTTTCATTATTAACATAGTAATATACATTGTAAAAGAAAAATAAATACGAAAGAGGAGGATGAATATGAAATCAGAATGAATAAAGCTCCTCCATGTTACTTTTCAGGGCTGCAGTTTGGCATATACCCTTGGAAGCTTTCTAGACCCTGCACATAGACCTATTTGGCTGCATATTTCTTGTTCCCTCATTCACATTAACATTGGATATATTATAAATTTACTTTTAACTTAATAACCTATCTTATTTTTTCATGTGAATTCATACTACGCCACTTCTTTTTAAAGACTGCCTATTATTCCACTTTATTAGTGTATTTAAATGAATTTCACCAGTCCTCTATTGGTAGACATGTAGTTTCTCAGTATTGCATTATGACAGGCAGTGCTTTAAAGAACATTCTTCTTTGGGAATGTCTGTCATTTATTTCAGAGTATTGATTCTCCACATGGAGGCTGGTCAGAGCTGCCTTCCAGCTTAGTATTACTGTGATTTAATGAACTACTTCAACAGTTCTGATTTGCATCACCGGAATAAGGCAGTGAAAATGTGGGTTTCTAGCAGCATTAATCAATCAGTAAATAAATACTGTTTATCCACCAGTGCTTTTCTTGACCTGTCTACTATATATAGAAATCATCGGGATGGCTGTGCTTCAGATTTTAAAGGGGGTTATTTCAGTATATAAAGCCGCATTTTAGTTATATTTGCTAAAAGATGTTTTTCCTGAGTCACTTCACAAGACTAATGTGTATGTTTACTGGTTACGATACACAGACACCTGCTATTCCAACCCTGTTCAGCTGTGGTCTTACATATGACCAGAAGAGGGAGTTTTTTTGCTTCTTTATGCGTGTAACACCTACTACCTGGCTGGAATAATTCCGCCCATGCATGTGCTAGTCCAAGCCCATAAAACAAACTGGTTTGAGGCAAGGGAGCAGTGGCTAAACTTAGCTCTTGGCTTCCTCATTTCACATTGTGTATATAGAAATCCCAGTCTTTAGGTTTACTTCTACGTTTTGTTATTAAGACAACAGTTCTCAGATTGAACTTCAAAGAAATTTTATACCTTTTCCTCTTGTGTGTTTGAAAGCTTAAAAAAAAAGAGAGAGAGATCAGGGAAGGTAATTATCTCAGTTTTAAAAGTTAAGATACAAGCAGTAAGCCCCTAATCACACATGTTAAGAGTTCCTGATCTATAGTCTCCTAGAGTCAGAAATAAACTCTGGAGTGAAATTTGTTTATTGCTTCTTATGCTTGATATTTTCAAAAGATTGTTAGAATTTCTAATACTGAAGATTTGTAGTGAGCTTTAGAATATTAAAATACTGTTTCGCCAGAGTGGCTAATAGGCCTTTTTTCTATGTGATTCTTAGTGTGTTCAGTTGTGCTACTTGAATCTCAGTCTGCTTAGCCAAACAAATGAAATGGGAGCCCTAATCAGGATATGCTTGTTTGATGTAATACCAGAATGTAATGCTGTCTAAATTTTTCTTCAGCTCCTTTCACATTGCATTTTTTAAGAACAAAAATTTGTTAAATTAGTTTATGGATTTTTTGAATGATGCATGAATATATTAAATATATAAACATCATATATTTTTATATATATACATAATCTCAAATACGCTGTTTCACTTCAGCCTCCTTTTTTCTTATTTCATTGGCTCTTTCTCCCTACTCACTGTCTCCAACTGTTAACAGTCTTCTCTTTCTGTACACCATCTATGTAACTTGATACAGTGTAGTACATAACTTAGTTTACATACTTCTATATTTTTTCTCATACTAATAAATCTATATGAACACATATAATCCTATGTTTTATTAGTAGGGACTTTTGATCATAGTTTTATGAAAAATGGATTCTATTACGCACACTTCTGCTTCTTTTCTACTCAGCAGTACCACATGGGAATTCATTCACAGGCCAGGATAACGCTAATCCCCCCTTTTTAATGGTTGCTTACTATTCTAAGGTGTGGCTGGGCAGTAGCTTTCTCCTCGAAGTCCTCTTGTCTGTGGACATCACACTTATTTCCTGCTTTTTGCCTCCATGAACAAAGCTACAGTAGCCCTCCTGCTACAAACGTCCTTAACTACTGGTGGCTTTGCTTCTGTGGGATTAGAGTCTCAGGAAGGGAATCCTGGGTCAGAAAGGATATTGATAGGCATTGTTAATAGCTGCTACTAGATTGTTTTCCACAAAGGCTGTTAATACTTTATATCTACTAGGCATGTATGAAAGTATCACCATCAGGAGTAGGTGTTTTATTTATCTTTCTAAAATTCAGTTTCTTTTGCTAAAGCATCTTAAAGTGTTTTATACACACACACACACACACACACACACACGATTGATTGTAATTTGACTTTGAACCAAGTCTCTGAAACAAGCACAAACTTTTTTTACCAGTGTTAGCACGTATCTTCTGAATTTGAGTAATATGGAATGATATGAGGCAAAGAGATCTTTCAAAATGAGCAATGATTTAAAAAAAATATTCATTTAAGCAATCATAGGCAATTTTCTTGGCATCTGTGGGAAATTTCTATTCATCCTGCTTGGAATTTACCTTAGGAGAGAAATCTAGGTCTGCTAGGCTGGGATTCCTCTCTGCAAAATGTATAGGCTCCTAGAAGATAACAGCAGGACCGATGATTTTAATCTGTTGTCAGTTTTATTTCTGATCTCATTATCCCCCTTGCATTTGGTGTGATTGGTCACCTTTTAACAGTGTTCACTTTGTGTATCAAATAATGACTGGACTGAGGTCAGACTGTGGTTAACACAAAGCCTCTGTAAATCAGGCCATGAGGTTATACTTACTTTATTGGCCTGCCTTTGAACAACTAGAACTGTTGAAAGGGGATACACACATGAAGTGTGGCCGAGCCCTGAAGAGCCATCCACCAAAAGATCAGATGATGCCAGCCCGAAGAAGGCTGCTGCATGATTAGCCCCCAACGTGAATTATCCCCATTTCTACTTCATCTCCCACCTCTCCTAATCCGGCGCGAGTACCTAATGAGCACTGGGTAACAGCATAGCAACATTCTTTGGTGAAGCTAATCTGATTCTGGATAGCAGGCTTCCAGGCCCACAGCTGAATGAATCGCTTGGTATTTCCAAGTTTGAAAATACTTTCTCCCCCTTTAAGTGTTCCTTGGCAGCAGGTGAGGAATGTTAAAGCTCCTGTAAGTGCCAATTAAGGCCAATTATAACTTGCCCAGCCTGCTGAGACACTGAAGTGGAGTCAGCGGAGACTTGCGCTCCTGTGAACCAGAGCACTGACTACCACCAGTGACATAGCACAGTCTTCCCCCTGCCGCGGCCGGCAACATGTTGGGGGCCCTGCTGAACGCCGAATGACACTGGCCGGCCTCTCCAGGATTTGATTTAGGAAATCCCGAGATTTGCTGGGGACGTCACTAATTTCGGCAGTAGGCACCTCTTTGTCCTCTTCCCCTTTCTTTGAAATGATGTCCACCATCTAACTTCTCCTTGATTCCACTCATAAGAGCTAACCTGTATGGGGCACTGAAGAGGTGCCAGGCTCCGCATTATGTGCATGACCTCCTTACTCCTCGCCGCAACCCAGCGGGAGGAGGCGGTCTTAGCACTTCCCAGGAGAGGACGCAGACCCTGAGGGACAGAAGGCTCTTGGCCTGGACTAGGCCGCATGACTGGAAGTGATGAGACTGCAGCGGGCTGGTTGCCCCCTCAGCCCAGGCCCTGGAGGCGCTGCCCTTCCTGGCGGCTGCTGGTATGCTCCTTTGCTGGGAGCAGGCCCATTCACCGAAGAATTTTTGTCAGCTCAGGACTCCCTTTGTGCACCAGAATAAAACTGATGAATGCACACCATCCACAACACAGCCGATACCTGCAATTTTTGGTCTGTAAGGCATGGATGTTATTCTATTAAAATGGTATTTTAGTCTGCAGTCTTTTTTTAGTCTGTAGTCTTTGAATTTTTTTTTCATAGGAAAAATGAAATGTGACCATGTCCCCAGACCTAGACACTTAAATATGAGCTATCATTGGGAAACTTAGTATCAAAATAAACTTCATTTAGATAGGATATCTGGAGCTGGTTTGTAGAAAACAGTAAGAATGCTGTCTGAGCAGAACAAAGTGGTATTTAAGTATTTGCTTAAACATTTTACTCGGGGCATTCAGGGAGGAGAATGTGTGTGTTTAAAAATTTAAAGCTTTATGCCCATTTTTTTTGTATTTGTATATATTCTTATTGTACAAAATTATATTTTCCTGACTTACACTGTCATTCATCCCTTTTTGGTTATAGATCTTAAAAATAAGTTTGAATTGCTTCTCTCTTGTTTATGCAATTGACCCTTGAAAAACATGGATTTGAGCTGTGCAGATTTTATCCATTTATCCGCAGAGCTTTTTCAGTAAATACAGTACTGTAAATGTATTTTCTTTTCCTTATAATTTTCTTAATAACATTTTCTTTTCCCTGCTCATTTTAAGACTACAGTGTGTAATATGTATGACAGAAAATATGTGTTAATTAGCTTTATGTTAACAGTAATGCTTCTCATCAGTAGGATGCTTTTCGTAGTTAAGTTTTGGGGGAATCAAAAGGTAGACAGATTTTTCCACTGTGGGGTGTAGGGGGTCAGTTCCCCTAACCCCCACATTGTTCAAGGGTCAGCTGTTTGTGAAATTAAATATAGATGTGTATTTGTAGCAATTAAGAATGTTTGCTGAAATCCACCCTAGTTTTCATCAGAATTAGAGATAAGATTTGGTTCTGAGAACTCATGGATTGACTGGGGTTTGTAAGGATTTTTTCCCCCTTTGCCCTACCGCCATCTACAAAAGGGAACATTAGAAAGTCAAGTCAAGAATTTGTGCTGGGAGAACAGCGAGGACTCTGGGGTCTGGCCTGACAGGTGCAGTGATGTGGAACTGAGGCTTAGTCTGAGAAAGGGCGTCTTATCTCAGTTTTGTCCTGTGGCCATGACATCAAGGAGACTCCTCAGCTGCCCCTTGGGGGGGGTGGGTGGGTGCAGTGAACAATGCTAAGACCTGTTGCAATCAGGTAGGATAGCAGTGGAATTTTTTCTTCTAGCTTAAGAAGACCTTTGGTGAATTAACCTAAACTTCTTATTTTTGCTAAACTTTTGGAAGATTTTTCTCATCCTGGGCTTCTGAGACCTGCTGTTGCCCCTTACCTGGTGTTCTGGCATCTTCTAGGGATGACCATAGTTTTGCATTGTTTGAATGTGACTGTAAGAAGTCTGGGGGGAAAAAAAAGTAGGTTTCAGAAAACCCTCTGGATCTTAATATTGCTGCCTTGGGTAGGATCTGAATGATTGCCATGAAATTAAAGCAGTGTGGCTACTATTCTTTTGTTTTAGAGTAAATTTAGAATTTGTGTCTGGTCTAGTAGAAACCATTTCCTACGACTCATGACTCTTTCCCACCCCTTCCAAGCCAAATCTTTTCCACACATGTAATTCATGACTTCTAGCCAAATATTCTCTATGGGGTGATGGGATTCTGTAGAGGAATTTCCCCCCTCCTTTTGACATTTAAAAGTGTTCATTCTGAACTATCAGGCATCCGAGTCTATTTATGTGTGCAGCCTTTATCATCATAAAACTCAGATCAGTTGGCCATTTTTTTTCCATGTCTATTTGACCGTAAGATTTGGGGATTGAGAATGGGGGGTGGGGGGTAGCTTTGTGGGGAGTATGATAGGGCTGAGATAGGGAAACAGACCAGGAAGACACTTTATAAAGAGCCATCAATGAGAGAAGTTTTTGGATTAAAAGTATAAAAGGTCCCAGCTTTAGTCAGTCATGTAATGATTGAACACCAAACTCTGGACGATCAGGTATATATTCTTCTGACATTAGATGTATTTTACAAAAATGCACAGAAAATTGGTTAAGATTTTTGTTACTGGATTTAGGAAGGAAAAGTAAGCTTCAGTATGACAAATTTTAATTATTTTTAAGTATAGATCATGGGGACATAAAATGTTGAGAGAGGCTGCTGATTTTTATAGAAATGCATTAACTTTAAAACTTCTAGGTCTATGGAGGCTTAACATGTAGGCTGTATAATGAATCATGTAAGTTTTCTAATATACCTGGATGCAGCAGCATCCATTTCAAGGTATTCAGAAAAATCAGAGTGTGAGTAAATTCACAGTTTAGCAGGTTAAATTCATAAGTTCCATCTTCCCCAGTTTTGGCAAGTTGCCTCTCAAGTAGAAGGATTAATTTACACCAGCCAGGACGCCTTGTATGACCATATTAGATGAAATTAGACTCCACCCCTTGTTTTCTGTTGATCTGCCAGGACCTTTGTAATTCAAGTGCTTTTTACAGTAGTAGCAAATGTTACATAAGACCAAACATGGAGCATATTTGGAGTTGGTGGGCAGACCCAAGTCATGATGCAAGCTTGCAGTAGCAAGTGTGCAGTGAAGCACAACCAGATTATGTGAATGGAAGGTGACAAGAAGCCTCTCCAGAACAGCCCTTCCTCCGCACGAGGGCTGAAAGCTGCACTGGGTAAGTTTTCCGAGGCAGTTTCCAGAGGCTGGGCTTGGCTCGGGGCCCAGTTGTGGATGAGCTTGCGGGAGGTGGGTTAGGTCTTTGCTATCGTTACAGGGAAGAGCTCGTGCAGGCCTCTTTCCTCCTGGCGTTTGGCCTTCTCTGCCAGCAGGCCCTGAGCTGTACGGTGCTCAAGTCGTGGAGGGAGTGAGCTCTGCAGAGCTAGTGGATCAGAGTGGGTAATCGCAACAAGGGGGATTAGCTGCCGCAAGCCGTTCACAGGAGCCATTCTGAAATGTCATTTGAGTGGTCTGGACAAAGTTCAAACGCAGACAGGAGTCTAGTTTGTTATTAACTCCAACAAAATGCTGAGGTTTGCACCAAACAGTTCCCGTATCTCAAAACAGGGAAAGCATTAGTTAAGCCGCTCTCTAAAAATGGAGGAACGCTGTGACACGCTTTAACTGTTTGTTTTTTATCTCACTTGTGGTAAGTGAGGTTTTGTGACAGGCAGTTCATAGTGTTTCCTGTAGAATGTGTTTGAAAGCTGTTTTGTCAGATACTTCAAATCCACAGCAAAGTTTCAAGCAGAACACTGTGTCAAGAGGAGAAACAACTTCAAAATACAAACAGTAGCCCTGGAAAGTCATTCAGTAACTTAAAGTGAGTGTATAAAAATTTAATTACATACTGACTGCCAGAAAGAATGATTTTTTTCGGTTGTGTTATCAAGGGTAGCCAGTGCAGCTCAGCTGGTTGTGTTTGGCTGTGTTGGGAGTCTGTTCCCAAAGTTGCCCTGTCTCCTGCTTCTGTGGGTGAGCAGGGCGTGAGGTGACAGTGGCGTTCTTGACTTGTCCCTGGAGTCACATTTCATGGCTTCTGCAGTAATGAGCTTGACCGGATGATTTTAATTGAGGTTGAAATTTAGCTACCAGTTTGAAGGGCTGTAAATATAGACAGATTTTAAACCTTTAATCAAATTGCTATTAATTCCCTAAAATTTATTTTTTTTTAAAACTCTCTCGTCAGGCAGTTTTAGTTTTGCTGTTTGTGGTTTCGTTTTTGAACATTGCTTTTGATGTTCATTAGGTGATAGCTCCAGCCTGAAGGTGGGGCAGATACTGTTTCTCTTTAAAAAAAAAAAAAAAAATGTGTGCTACAGATTCATTGAACACATTGGCATTGTTAAGTAATAAATCACCCATTCCTATTAAACAGAGTGCTTAATGAAGGCTTTTGGGGCTGTGTTCTGAGTTTGAGGTTTTTGTCATTCCCGTGTTCACTGTTTGCTTCCCTCCCCCATTCAGAATAAAGTGAAATTAAAAGGATACAAAATTAGTGGGGAATAGCAATAAGGATGTGACTTAGACTCAGTGTAGCTCTTGATGGCAGATGGTGCTGTCATTCCATTGCACCTTGGACTTGCTACTCCTTTTTGGCCTGGGAAGACAGTGTTCCCTGTGGGGATTCGTGCGTAGCAGTTTTCATTTTAAAAAAACAAAACAAAAACAATGAAAATTTAAATTTAAATTTACCAGGTTCCTTTAATTCAGTCTCTTCCTACACGCACGTGTGCACGGGTGTGTGTGTGTGTGTGTAAAATTTGGATCGGAGTGGGAAAGGCATACTTTGTTTTTTTTTAAATTCCCTTTTTGCATTTTGATGATAGCCTTGTATCTTTCATTTGGGACATAGGCCCAAAATGTGATTACGGAGAAGCTTGGGTAAGGACTGAGTATGTTGATGATTGAACTGCACTTGGTATATAACAAATTGGAACACTAAACTTGGAATGATAAGTCACCGAACTGTAGGATGCTTCGTTCCCTAACCAGTGAAGGATTAAACCAGAAGTAGCTGGAGACTGGTCGATTTTTGGTTTTGCCTCTTTTTTCTTCTCACATGTTGATACCTGAGGAATGCAGATTTTTCAAGGCATTGATAACTGCGAGAGAGAGAGAGAGAGAGAGAGAGAGAGAGAGAGAGAGAGGGAGAGGGAGAGAGGAGCGAATCTGGGGGAAATGCTGTGCATCACTCGGTGAGATCATGTTTGTTTCAGGCAGGGTGATGGCTTGCTGTACTCTGCCAGCATCCTTTGGGTAACACTGTGCTTCCTGAGGACGGCAGAGCGAGGTCCTTAGGACTGTTAGCAGCGTAGAAGTGTCAGCCAGCATGTCATTTGTGGCACGCCAGCCTGTAGTCAGAAACGGTGGCAGCAGAACTAGAGTTTGGTGGCTGTATTTTGCTCAAGGCAGCAGCAGCCTTTTCCCCAAAGGTACTTTCACTAAAAACATCTGTGCATGCCTGTTCGAGATCATGATGATAACCCTCAGCTCTGAGTCTGCACCTTGAACACAGTCGCAGAAGCATAGGAAGGGCCCCCATCGGGAAATGAACTGGTCATTTAGACCATTCACAGTCCCTTAAAACAAGCTGTCTTATGACAGTGATTATGAAGAAATGATGTTATACTCACAGCCAAGGTGATCTCCTGTGATAACCATTCAGTGCCTCCTCTTTTTCTCTTTCATTTCATCTCCTCTAACAAAGTACTTGACTTTTTAAAAAAGTCATTGTAACAGTGTTTGCAGAGAGCTACAAGTTAAGATGGCAGGGGAGGAGTACCCCCAGATACTCAGTTAAGTTTTTCATATTTCTCACACACTTGAAAGCAGAGTACAGAAAGAACAGTCCCTCCCCATGGGAGGAATTCCTGGCAAGAGGATTATTTGAAGTTGCCATATTTCTGCTCCCTTCTTAGCAACATTATTTACAATCCATTCACGCCTGTCCCTTCCCCCACTGGAGTCGGAGTCGTTCTCCCTTGTAATCTGCCCTTTGTGATCTGTTCTCTTTCATGCAGCTAGTGTGAATGGGGATGCTGCAAGTGCGCACCCTGCCCAGAGACGGGGAAATGCCAAGAGACCCGGCATACTTTAGTGGGGCTTTTATTTCCGTCATAAAGCACTGACTTGAAGAGCTTGATAATTTGATGATAGACCTTTGGTGAAAAGTTGTTTCAAGTGGCCCAAGTGCTGTAAATGACTCTCTTTTCTGCACTTTCCCCTTATGTTTTAATTTAAAAGCACCTCTGCATTAGGGGGAGGAGAAATGCATTTGGCAGAAGTCGCAGTTGGAGACTAATTTGTTAGGGCAGCCAGTGTTGAAATCATCCTTTTCAATTAAATCTCTCTAGTGGAAATGATGCTGAGTGCTTTGTGGTAAAGACTTTTTCTTCCTCCCTGTTTTTCAGTGCCGTTTGTAACCCACCTAAGCATGCTTTTCTGAGGCTGCCTCCCAGCTCCAGTTTTGGCTAATTGTCCTTTGAGGCACTGCCTGTCAGAGGTCAGCTCTGGATTCCCCAACCTGAGGTTTGAATATTCCAGGGATAGTCTTATGGATTGGCTGTTTTTTTAGCTGTGGACTACACTAGGCTCTCTCTGGAGTAGTCTAATCGAGTGTCTGGGGATCCTAAAGAAGTTGGATCAAAGAAAAAGCAGATTGAGAATTAAAGAGAATATGCGAGGACAGAAAGTGGGGTAAGACCGTGTTTGCGGGTCAGACACATGAGCGTGCCTTTAGACAAGAAGAAAACTTACAGGGAAAAGTTGACTGTGAAAGTAGTGAGAAGACATCATTAAATGCTTCATGTTCACATGCAGTGATTTCATGTCCACACTGAATTTAGATAGGATGCCATGTATTTTTTTTAATAGTTATTAGGAACAAAATAGATAACTACTGTGTCAAACACAAAGTCATGGTTTCACCGATAATGCTTAGGAGAATGCTAAATTACATATGCCTAGTCAGCTGCTGAATTTTGAAAAGTATAGTAAGAAGATCATAATCTAGATAATGTATAGAAATGACGCAAGATCTGGAATGGGATTCAGCTTTGAATGTCAAAAGTCTAGGGAAAACCCTGATGTGGAGCAAAGGAGATGTGCAAGGAAGATGCTCTGAGAGTTGAAAAATGTTTATGTAGTCTTGATTTATAGTTCCTTGATCTTGGATGTTTTTTAAAGGGTCATTCTTAGAAAGACAGCTGATGCCAATTGACACCTCCACGAATCGTGTTTGGCAACTTGAAAGTGAAGTATGATAGTTTGGGTTAATTGGGAGCTGGATAATAAGCACATTAGCGTTATTTTTCAACCTGGATGTTAAAATAAACAATTTAATAAGTTTTGTGAAGGGCCTGCTTAATGAATGATCCTAAGTTTCCAAACTGAGCCTTTTGTTACATGCAGTTATTACTTGCTATACCTGGCCAAACGATCCATACATGTGCATTTAACATTTTATAGCCATGTTACAACCTTGATTTTTTTTTTTTTAAGATTTTATTTATTTATTTGACAGAGAGAGAGAACACAAGTAGGCAGAGCATCAGGCAGAGAGAGAGGGAGAAGCAGGCTCCCCGCTGGGCAGGGAGCCCGATGCAGGGCTCGATCCCAGGACCCTGGGATCATGACCTGAGCCGAAGGCAGACGTTTAACCGACTGAACCACCCAGGCGCCCCTACAACCTTGATTATTAAAAAATCCTTGCTTTCAAAGGGAGCAGTTGTAGAGTATTAGTGGGATGGGGCTGTCAGAGACCCCATGAAATCATACATTCCTTGAAGTGTGTGGATTGGTATTTTTCATAAGGCCTTTCTGTACAGAGTACACACTCTTTGTGACCTTATCTGACCAAATCTATCCAAAAGTGTCAGTTTCATTTAGAGAAAAATTTGTGAGTTTTAGGAATCATTTCTTCAATAATTGGCCTAAAATTTCCACCTTTGGATCTATAAAGCTGAATTTGAGACTTGATCTTCACTTTATTCCATTCCATTCACCTGCAGTTCTTTCTGAGTGACTCATTTCTGTCAGAAAAATGAGCCAACTTTTTATTGATAAAATAGCTTGAATGAGCGTTCTTTTTGGTTGGTGTAAATTTACTCATTTTTAAATGAATTTTAAAAGTTGTTCCTCTGAGCTTTTAGGAGAAGAGCTTAGTCTCTTCCTGGACTGACATATGCACTAGATATGCAGCCTACACCTGTCCCCCACCGGAGAAGATAACTTAAAGTGGGTTAGGTTTATTAGTAAGTGATTTCTGCCTCCTTCGATAAGCAGCACACCTTTCTCACAGAAGTCTGTAACTGGCATTAGCTGAATTAACAGGGGCGTTTGTCTTGGTGCCTGCTGAGTTCCCAGTGCCTGGTCTATAATCGTCCCTGCACTGCGGGGTCTACAACTCTCCATCGTTTAATCCCCAATAGCCCTGCAGGGTAGGCATGACAGATGAAGAGGCTGCCAGGGTGGGTGGAATCAGGTTACTGTCCAGCGATACCCATCTGGTAAGTGGCAGAGCAAGGCTTTGAACCCATCTGTCTCTTGATTCCAAAGTTCTTGCCCTTTCAGAGAATCTACAAAAAAAGGATTCTTTATTTTTATTTGGATTCTATTCAGGCTGGTAGTTACTTAGACTGTGCCTGACAGCCCTGAGCCCCTGCTGGAAAGGCAACCATGACCTACCAGAGACCAGAGAGTGACAAGAAGCATGCATTGTATTGGTCCAGAGTCGGGGGGGGGGCCAGCCTAATCCTATAGAACAGGTATTTGCTGCCCCTCCTGATGGTTCTTAGTAAAACAGGCTCATCTGGGAACTTGGTAAAATGTTCTTTTTAGCCAGAAAGACCGCCCTGCCTGATAACTTTCTATCAAAATTTACTCTTCAAACCATCTCTGATGGCTTAAAACTCTCCTGAGCAAAAAAGAATAAAGCTACACTGGCTGACATGCATAGCTAATCTTTAGGATAGCAACTTGCAAAATGGAAAGATGAAATCCACAAGAACCTGGGTTTCCCTTAAACGGATTCTGGATCCTTATCCTGAGTTCACTAAAATTGTGTCTCGACCATGTGTGTTTAGCCTCTGCAGCCTTTTGTTCTGGCAGTTAGCCTCTTTTTGCTGAGCACCTGGGAAGATGGGTTTCTTACTGTTTTATGTCCCAACCCTCACTGTCACCCCTCTCTTCTGCCTGCCTTTGGACCACATATTATGGCTTGCTAATAACACCACATAAGAGCAGGTGGATTATAGTGTGGTCCAGCCTGGGTGCTAGAGTCAACCTGCCTGGGATTGTATCCCAACTATGCCTCTTAACTAGTTGGGTGATGTTGGGCAACTATCATGAGTCCTTTAAAGCCTTGGCTTCCTTATCTGGAAGTGGGGATCATAACAGTATCTGCTTTGTACAAAGATGGTCAGGACTGAATGAGATAACCTCTGTAAATTACACAGCATGGTGCCTGACACGTGGTTTCTGCCCAGTAAACAGTGGCTACTATTGTTGATGTTGCTGAAGGTGAGACTTCTAATCAGTCAGTTGTTTGAGTTATAAAACATTAATAAAAGAGCCCTGAGCAAAAATAAGTTTGTGAAGTGGTCCTAGTAGCTCTTAGGTGCTGTTGCCTGCTCTTACGTGATGACCACTGAGAATGGGACCAATTGACTCCTTGCTCATAAACAGTAATATGCCTTGCTGTAGTTTGGCATGTGTGAGACTGAGGCTAGCGCACCACAGGAAATGCCCCTGTTTTTTTAAAGTGTAATCAAGTAAACCATAGTTATTGTAGAAAAATAAAACAATATACAAAATTTTTCAAAAAATAGACACTAATCCCAGGGAAAACTGCTTAAAATTTGACATACATCCTTGTAGACTTTTTTTTTTTTTCCAGCATGAATGGTTTGAAGTTACAATTTGCTTTGACAGCCTTTTAGGTTTGTGTCCTAACTTTGACACTTGTGCATATAAATTATTTTTAGTTATTTTCAAAACAGTATTTATTTATGACTTAAAAATATCTAATGATTTGCTTTGAACTCCTATTTGGTTTGTACCTGGGTGTCAACACGTACATACATATATTTTTAAACCTCTGCATGAATCCCAGATTGCAAGCTCAGTATACTTGGTTGCTTTCCATTTTGGAAGACTTAAAGAGAGCTGTCCTCTACCTTACCCTTCCCAATATCCTACCATTGCCTTCAGTGGTAGCACACGTTCAAGCCACAGGGGGAAAAAGCCCAATGCATCTATCTCTTGTATGCTGGCACATGGTCTCTTTCTCTCTCCTTCCCCTCTCCCTCTTTACCTGTACCTCTTTCTCCACATCTGTCTGTCTGCCCTGTTTAGCCCAAACCCCCAATACCACTTCCGCCGCTCTCCCCCTGCCCCTGGCCTCCACTCACCCATGCCTGTCGGTTGGTCTGGGTCTCTGCTCTGTGTTTCCCTGTATCTATATTTGTCTATCTGTTGGTCTGCCTGATTATCTCTCCCTCTTGCTGGAGCCATTCAAAGTGCCTTCCTCATTCAGGGACAACAGAGTGTGCTTTCTCTGAGCTGGTGCCAGACCCTGGAGAGAGGAGTGCTTTGAAAACTCAGCTTGGACTCCTTACCAAACCACACTGCAGTTAAGCTTAGCATCTGGCCACCAGTTTGCCCACTTAATATAAGGTCCCTAACCCTACCCATAACTTGCCCATTTCTCTTTTGATCTAGGAACACTTTTTTTTTTTTTTTTTTAAGCTGGAAGCCCAGTTTAAAATCTTATGGAAAATAAAGGCCCACAGTGAAAGGATGAGGAGAGTCCAACTCAGCTGTAATTAAATTTGTTTTTTCCTCTTTGCTTTCTCGCAGAGGGTAAGCCAGATACCGCCCTTTCCAGAGAATATGTTACCAGACCATGAGGTGAAGGAACAGCTTAATTCAGCAGCATGACAAGGATTTGAGCTGGCACTTTTCAGCCAGAATCTGTTACACGCGTACTCACACACACATCACACGAGTCTGTTTCAAGTTTTAGTGAATGAAAGAAATTCACATGATAGATTGCCATTCTTAGTTTCTAAATAGCTTTTATTATTGAAGTAGAAAATACAATTTTTTTGAAATGTTATTGATATATCAGCTGACTTCTAATGTTAGGAAGCTTTGATGCTTGATTTTTCTAGTGCAAAATCCCATATCAAGAGTTAATAGACTAGAAAAGAAGTGTTAGCTGAAGAAAATGGCAGCAATGGACTATGATGGGAGCAGAGAATTAAAAGGACAAGCTTGAAGTTACAGTCAGTTCTGCTGTCACAGCACGCATTCCTAAGGAATTACTGTGTCGTGCAAAATTGTGTAATACAACCTACATGAGACTCACTGGGAAGATGGGATTATGGGCACAACACTCAAAACTTTATTAGTGATACAAAACAGATAGGAACCTAACAAAAATGGTAGCACAGTTTTACATGGATTAAATGGTAGTAGGTAAATAGAAGAAAACGACCTGACATTTGCTTCTGGAAGTAGGTGTTGGAAGGGCTGCGGCTTATGAGCCCTTGTGAAGTAGTGGACAGAGGTTATCTGAAATTGAGGGAAAGTTGTAGCACCGGTTGTGCATGGGTACGGCTCCTCACATCCATGGTGGCCTGGGGTGGATGGTGGGTGTTTGGGGGGAGGGGTGTGTTTTGTGTACGCCCACGTGGCTCGGTTTAGCCAGGTGTAATTTTCTGCATTGACATAGTGCTCTTTGCAGATGAAATCTTGCAAAAGCAAGTGCAATATTTCATTATGCTCAATTCGTTCCTTAGTGTATCAGTGACTTTAAAATAAATTTACTTTCTCAAAACAAGCATTACAACCAAAACTGTATTGAATTAGATTAAGAATTTTATTTACATCATTTGATTATCAAGAGAAAATGTATCACGTTTACTCTAAGACACTTGCTTGAGAATTCTGATCCCCAGAGAATAGTAAAAAGAGTATACTTTGTTAAAGTAAAGTTGTAGTTGGGGTTTTTCTCCCTCTTCCTAGCAGAAACATGGTATCCCTTTAGTACGCTTCTACCGGAAGTGTACAAGATTGCTGTGGATGAACTTGGAGGAATATTTTAATATTTATTTTAACATATGTCAGAAAATGTATATAACAAGCTTATCAAAACCTATTTTGTAGATACTGTTGTTTGGAGAAATAGCTCTCAATTGAGGGTGGTACTGTGCTTCACATTGGATGATGTAAAAATGGATTGGAAGGTAGTTTCAGGTTGCCCCTGGCAGAGGGACACTGCTGGTGATTAAGGGATAGGGGGCAAGACCTCTAATCATCCTGAAATCCTGTACAAGAATTGTTCTGTCTGAAACACCAGTGATGCCCCCCTGAGAGAGACCGGTTAATCTTGGCTGAGGAGGAGGATGGAACAGTAGAGTTGATCATTTAAATAAAAATGTTGAGTAAAAAAGAGCATTTTATGTGGCTTTGGTAAGAATGATGAAAATAGTTTGCAGTTGATGGAAGTCTGGAAAGCACTGGTTGAGAACAGGTAGTAGCAGTGAGCTTTACTTACTAGACCCCGATACAGAGAGCCATGGCCCAGGCGGTGTTCTCAGTGCTCTACAAATGTTAACTTACTCGGCCATGTCTAATGGTTCTGGAGCATTAGCCTAGTATGAGGAAGGCTCTCAACCTTGACTGCACTGGAATCACACAGGGGCGCTTATAAAAGTCTGGATGCCCAGACCACATCCCATACCAGTTAAATCAGAATCTCGGAGGCTGGGACTCGGTATTTTTTAAGCCCATTATGTTACGCCAGTGTGTGGCCAGGGTTGAAAACCATTGGTCTAGGGCCATTTGACAGTCACTCCTCCTCCTCACAAGAAAAGCTGTACCGATAGTTGCAAATGTTAATGGAAGGTCTGCTCTGTGCCATGCCTCAGAGGGGCAGAGATGACCCAGACAGGAAGCTTCACCATCCAAGGGAGGAGGCAGAACTGGAAACCGATTTTTACAGTTCTGGCTGACAAGTGCTGGTGCTTGGAAGGATCTTCAAACAGTGTTTGGGGATCACAGAGGAGAGAGAAACTAAATTAGAAGGGGGGGGGACGACGACCTCTCGGGTGCCAAATTTGGAAAATTATTAAACTTAAGTTATTTTAATTTTCCCTCCCATACACACAACTTTCATTAGAGGGAAAAAAAAAATCAACAGGCACTTAAAAATCACTATCAGTTTAGCCATCCTAACTTGGTTGTGGCCCTTGTGTGGTCCAGTTGGACATTGGAATTTTGTCTGTAAAATAGGTTCTTAAGTACTGCATAAAGCGTCATTGAACTAATGGCCTCCTGGGAATAAGTCATCTCAGCTTCCCAGAGAGCCTCAGGACTGGTATAAATGACCTTTAGAAATAAACCATTTGTGTGATGCTTATAATCATTGATTCTAGTTTGCTTAATTTTTAAAATATTCATATAGCTTCTGTATTGTGATAAGTAAATATTGGATCCCATGTATTTTAAAACGTAGAGTTAAGCCATGTGTCATTTTAAATTGCAAGTTTAACTGAGGACACTCACTAAGCTACCATCATAAGGTACTTAAGTAGATAAAGTTACTAAATAATTTACTTGTTTCAGATAGTAGCATTCTTCAGCAGCTCTCAATTTATTTAGTATGGATTGCCTTATGCCGAGAAAACCTGATTCTCCAGTGGGTAGACTTATTTTCAGTTAAACCCTGTGTAGTCTGTATTTAACCATGAATTACTTCCTGGTTTAAAAAACAGGCGTAGCTATTTGTGGTATTTTTGTCTTGCGCCTTTGGCATCTTAGTGGTGTGAACCAGAGCTATGCCATCTGTAGTTGAGTGAGATTATTAAAAAAAAAAAAGGAAGGGAGGGAAGTGATTCACTGGAAAATTGCAGAACAGATTCTTAAAGAATGATAAGATAACCCTAGAAACATTCTTATTTGGTGTCATATGCTGGTGGGTAGTGACAAAAAAAAAAAAAAGGTACAACTTGTTTCTTAACATTTTGCAGTTCTGAAAATTGGAAAGATACTATGCTAGCAAGGAAGAAAGAAATCCATGCAGTGTCAATTAGTACAACTCTGCAGATGAATGAATAATTTGCCTCTCCAACTGCAAGTTGGAGTGAGGTTCATTTCTAGCCTGCAAAACCAAATATTCTCAGGTTTAGAATGGCTGTTTAATTTCCTAATGGCTATCTATGTATGATAAACCGCTTTATGCTGAGATGTTTCCGAAGCAGAAGGACCAGTTCCTAGAATCCTAAATAAGTCTGTGGGGCCTAGATAAGCCATTTCTGAAAGCTGCTGAGTTAAATATATTTTCACTTAGTGACGCATATTTGAACCTAAATGTGTTGATTTCAGGGGACTCTTCCAGGATTCCATTGGACACTTGCCTGAAACCGTGTCTTTTTTTTTTTTCTTCCTGTTTTCCTTTTCAGAAAGAAGACATAGCTCGTCCAGCAAGCCTTCTTCGGCCGTTCCTCCCACTTCAGTATTTTCCTTCTTCCCTTCTCTGTCCAAAAGCAAAGGAGGCAGCGGGAGCGGAAGCAGCCGCTCTTCCGGTGGAGGTGTCCTAAGCGCATCCTCATTAAGTTCCAAGTTGCTGAAATCACCCAAAGAGAAATTCCAGCTCAGGGGGAACACCAGGCCAATGCATCCCATTCAGCAAAGTAGAGTCCCCCATGGTAGAATGTGAGTATGGCCATCCAAGAGCGTTCTCAAAGCTTCCCAGCTGCAAGTGGAGCTGTGTACCCCAGTGGCATCTGAGAGTGCTGTGGATAATGGGGGAGAGAGGCTGCTGGTGGTGGGGGGGAAGCAAATAGATGTTGCTTCTTTTTGTCTCCCTATCCTATTTGGGGAGGCTTTACAGAATAGTAATAGTAAGGTTAATAATACTGATACTTTATTGTGGGCCAGCTATGGAAACTTGGCTCTCTTTGTGTCCTGTCATTTGATTATCACAACAATCCTATGAAGCAGGTCTTGTTGTTATCCCCATTTTGCAGATAAGGAGAAGGAAACATAATAAGGTCGAGGAGCGTTAGCCACGGAGCACTCCCGTCAGACAGGCCTGGGTTCACACGCCCCTTCTGTCACTTCCTAACTGCAGGGCTTTGAGCGAGGCACCGTTTCTCTCTCAGTGTGAGAATAACAGCCACAGTGCAGAGTTCCTGGGAGGAGTAGAATTAACATGGTAGCGTCAAGCACCTGGCCTAGTGTCTGGCCCACAGGAGACAGTAAATGAATGGACACTGGTGCTTCTGCTGCTGCCGTTGATAACAGTGGGAATAAAAAGGTGAGGTGATTCCTAGATGCTGTGCCAGGATTTTCTGGAACTTGCAGAGCAATAGGGAAACAATGCTTCCTCCCCCACAGTCTTGGGTTCCCATCACAGTAGTGACAGGGGAAGACTGGAAGAAGTTCCCACTACCAGGCAAGGCTTTGGCACGTTTGTACAGTGGGTCTGGAGGCTGCCAGGCTCCTTGTGGTCATGTGAGGGAGCAGCCCAAGCGCTCCGCAGAAACCTATCATGGCAGCCCTCGGCCCTGGTGGTGGGTGGCTTTTCCCTGGCCTGCCTCCCTTTTGGAGGGTATGCCCCACATCTCCGTCCCAAGGTCTGATAACCTGGTTAATCTCAGGGCAGCGTCTCACACCTGCTACTGCTCGAGGACCTTGCCAGCTGGGAGAGGCCATGGCTTCTTGCAGCGCCTCTGCTGCTGTCGGGCTCTTCCAGTACAGCTGTTCGGTGCTGTTTGTCCTGGTTGCTGAGCCCCCAGCCTCTGCTCATCTGTCAGGAGTACAAGTACGGCAAGCTTGGCTTCCGTTCCTGGACCTGTCTGAAAGCCAAAGAAAATGCCAGTGCTGTGCATAAGTCACTTGCCAGCTTAGCAGCTGCTGGAGCACTGACTTCACTGAACAAAGTTTACAAAACCTCATCAATCCACAATCTTCTTTATTTGGACAGAGCTGGGCTTTAGAGGCGGACCAGGCCGACTGTTAGCTTTGTACCAACATTTGCTACCCGAATGATAACGTGAGATTCCCAGAAAACGCAGTTCTTTATTAGTGGCCCAGGTGTTCGGGGCTCCCCAGCTGTGTGCCAGACACTGGACTTCCGCGCTCTTATTATAGAAACTCAGAGACTGGAGAATTAGCACCTCAGTGACACATCACACAACTAATTAAACATCCGTCTCCTTCATTGGCGGGGGCAAAAAGCCTCTTCTTGGAGATACGGTTAGGCTCGTTTGAATTCTTGTATGTCCACAGAGACGTTTCTTGGACATATTCTCTAATTCTAATTATTCTTTCCTCTGTTCACTCACTTTACTTAATTTTGACGAATGCTTTCTTAAAAATGATAGTTCTCAAAAGATATTCTCTAAAGGTTTTGCAGGTAGTCTTTGGTCCCTTTAGACCTTTTTATGTTCTGCTTCTTGCAGGAATTGAGTTGGGTATCAGGTGTAGGTCTCCCATAGCCTCATGTGTAAGATTATCCTGGATGGTGAAAGACCAGGTAAATCCGACGGTCCACTGGAGCTTTTTGCTTCACCAGGAGGGCTTAGAGACTGAATCATCATGAATCTTCCTGAGTTTTCTGGGTAGTCCCAACACATTTTCATAAGTTTCCTTTGGGGCCCTAGCTCTGTGCAGTGCATGGGTAGATGGAGGCTCTGCCCTCTGCCCTCTAGTTCCCCACTTCCTTGGGGCTATGGGGCCCTCAGGAGCTGATGTTCTGCTCCCCCTCTGACAGCATGACGCCCTCTGTCAAAGTGGAAAAGATTCATCCGAAGATGGATGGCACACTACTGAAATCTGCGGTGGGGCCCACCTGTCCTGCTACTGTGAGTTCCTCAGTCAAGCCTGGCCTTAACTGCTCCTCAATACCAAAGCCAACCTTGCCTTCACCTGGACAGATTCTGAATGGCAAAGGGCTTCCTGCACCATCCACTCTGGAAAAGAAGTCTGAAGATAATTCCAATAACAGGAAATTTTTAAATAAGAGATTATCAGGTAACTTCACATTTTTTGTCTTAATGTTCTCTGTATATTAATTGGGCATTCATGAGGGAGCAGATGGGCTGCTGTCTGTCAGTCCTCTCTTTAAGACTGGTCAGCTTCGGGCGCCTGGGTGGCTCAGTCATTAAGCGTCTGCCTTCAGCTCAGATCATGATCCCAGAATCCTGGGATCGAGCCCCATGTCATGCTCCCTGCTCAGCGGGAAGCCTGCTTCTCCCTCTCCCACTCCCCCTGCTTGTGTTCCCTCTCTCACTCTCTTTCTGTCAAATAAATAAATAAAATATTTTTTAAAAAAAAAAAAAAGGACTGGTCAGCTTCAGCTTTAGGAGGAAGTTCCTTAAGTACAATGTCTGTCCTCTTCACTCTTGCTTTTAAAAGTATATGGGTCTCCAAAAAAAAAAAAAAAGTACATGGGTCTGTAGGTGCTGTAAAACTAGGTTTCTCGGGGTGTCTTTGTGAATGGAGTGGTGTGGTAGTGCTGACTTGCACACTCTCTTTCCTGTCAAGTGATGGCGATAGTCCCCCGCTCTCTTTGTGGTGTCCGCTGCTTTGCAGGGCTCACGTGTTGTAGAGTTTATACTTATTGATGATGTCGTAGATTTTATTCAAGTTATAATTTGTCTGTTTTGAGATTGCTCCTTTTGTTTTCAAAATGAAGGAATGTTTGGTGAACCCGTGGTAATGTCTGTGTGCTTTTGACAGAAAGAGAGTTTGACCCTGACATCCACTGTGGGGTCATCGACCTCGACACCAAGAAGCCCTGCACCCGGTCTTTGACATGCAAGGTAGGTGGCCTCCTGGACGGGACTGGAAACTCTCCGGTAAGCACAAGGAGCTGGGGTCCGTGGCATGGCCCCTCAAGTCACTTGAACCTGGAGGGGATCTGATCTGTGCATTGTTCTGAGGGGATTGTAAACGAGGGGATGGCTGGGCTTGAGTGAAGAATGCCTGCAGTTCAGAAAATGTGATATCTTCTGTGATAAGCTGCAATCGTAAGAGGCATTTTGCCCCCAGTGAGCTTCCAGTGTCATACCCAGGGGAATAGTGTTCTTTCCTAATCAGTCTGTTATTTTCAAAGACTGTTAGTATTTCTGCAGAGAAATTTAATGTGAGAGGCTACCCTTTACTGTGGTTTAAATTGTATGGACTTAAAACAAGTCCAGAAATTTCCTTTGCCTATGTGTGAATATTCTTTAAAATGCTTGTGTAGTATGTGGTTCTTAAATTTTAAAGAGCCACTTTAAAATCCTCTGATTTTGAGATAGACTCATTTTTCCAGTTCTAAGAAAATACTAGATAATATACAATCTTACTAAGTGAAGAAAATATTATAATCCTCCTTTCTGTCCTGAGTTTTCCCTTGAAATGCCGGTATGCTAACAAGAAGGTGGTGTATTTGCTGTACAGTTGGAGTTCCTGTGGAGTGGCTTCAGTGGCCCCTGCATAAATGAGCAAAGGTGCTTATGTGCCTTTCTCCAGAGAATGTCCCCAGCTACCCTTCAGAAGGGTTCAAAAACTATTGAGAATCATTGCTTTAAAGTAATTTTGTAAAAACACTTGTTTGGAGAAGGGGGTGAGAATTACAAAAATGAGTGTTCTAAAAATTTAATAAAATTTTTGGTGTATTATTTTAAATTTTGCCAAAGATTATGTTTGAATAAAGGACTTCAGGCCCTACTCCACCCCCTAACAGTGGAGGAATGTTAAAATCTTCAGAAAGTGGAAATGTTGTTTCTAAGTGGTTCTTATTTCAGTTTAAATTTCTAATTTAATTTTAGCATGTAGATTTTATCCTACAACAGTGGTTTTGCAGCTTTTAAGGAAAGGCGTTGGCCAAGAGCTCCTTTAAATATCTAACTTAAAAATAAATCACAGATCATTTTCCCCAAGGAAAAATACCTGTATACACATATATATTCTGAATTTTGCATTCTGTCTCAGGGGTTCGCACATATCTTCACCCCAAGCCCCTGACCCTTGAATTCCCTAGGCTAAAATCTCCTTTCTCCGGCCAAACTGCTTTTATTTTATATAACATTAGTTGAACACAGAGCACCGTGTGTTGTTGGAAGGTAGCCCTTCGAGCTCTGGAGAACCGTGGCCCGCTGCAGCTGCCCCGTTGGGAGTTTGTAAGCGCAAGCCTCGGCCGGGTACCATGGCCTGGTCCCACTCAGCCTGCCGCCTGCTCTCGGCTCTCTTGCTGCCTCCCTGGCTCTCGGGACCCTGGATCTCTCAGTATTAGGGTGCCTGTGGTCGATGAAGAATGCTTGCTTTATCCAAAAGGCTTGCCTTTAATCATCTCCGGGGCATGCCAGTGGACCAAAAGCTTTATCAATTCGTAATGTGCAGGATTGACCAGCCTTCTCTCTGAGCCTTTATTGACGGTGAACAGACCTCATACGGGTCCTGCATTGTCGTCCCGTGTTCCTTTTCAAGTCGTGTGTACTCTCCGTGTGTTCTGTGAAGGGTGTCGTCTGCGTAGCACGGTGCGGGGCCTGCCTTCATGTTAGTTTGCATCTGTAGCCCTGGCGTGTCCCAGGTCAGCAGAGAGGTGGCAGGCCTGTCCTTTCACAGGTGGCCCTTCCTCTCCTCCTGCGTTCTGTTTGCCGCTGCTTCTCCCGCTCCCTGCCTCCATTTTGGCCTGCATCTCTTAAGCTGTGGAGGGCTGCCCGTGCTTGAGAGCCTCCTCGCTGAACATCTCCCACCTTCCCGCCCAGGTCTGTCCTGCCTCAGACCGAGAACGTAGTCCTTCCTCTTCAGGGTCTGGGGACCTGCTGCTGCCCAGTCTGTCACTCGTCCCCTTTGTCTGCCTGCCACCCTCTCGGTCCCCTCACTTCCTTGTCTGTCTGATGTCCTGTTTCATGTCCTCTCTGTCCTCCACGCAGACGAAATTTGGCTCTGGTTTCCTTGCCCCATCAGTCATTGTGGAAAGTTGATTGCACATATCTGAGCACAGGCCCCATTCTGGGTCTCAGTAGATACAGGCTTTAACAGAATCAAGGCACAGTCCCTAGCCTTGAGGGGCTTACAGTCTAGTGAACGAGAGGGAGGTTACCTTCATAATCATTCGTACATGGGTGAAGTTACCACTGATGGGTAATAAACAGGAAGGAAGCCTATGTTATGGCAGCCTTCAGTAGGGGATTGAGCCAGGGAAGTCTCACGTCTCCTTTGCCATAGGAATACTGGGCTGAAATCCACAGGATTTAACTGGGCAAAAAGGGGTGGGAGAAACCAAGGAAGCAGCCTGTGTAAATATTCAGTGATGGGGCGGAATAGACATACGTTCGGGTCTGAAAGGGCCGCCAGGAGGCTAAGGAGCAGAAGCAGGAGGAGGTACTTGGTACCAAAGGAGTGGGGCGGGGGGGTGGGGGGGGGGCAGGAGCCTAGTTACATACCCAGTCTTTGTCCTGTGATACTTGGGTAGCCCTGAAGAGTTCTGATGGGGAGGGAACTCCGTGGAAATCTGGTTATTCTTCAAATCAAGCCTCTAAACTTCTAGAGCAATAACACATTTGTATAATGTGTAAGGCCATAAACACAAAGTACATTTGCATTACTTTTGTAACATGAAAGAGTGGAGGAAACCTGTAGATGAATTAACTTGTATTTGCAGTATGTGATTTGTGGGCACTGTCTCCTTACATTTTTTACAGACTAAGACCCCAGCAGTAGGGAATAGTCAGTTAACTTGACTTTATCTTCTTCTAGGAATAGTATTAGCCCCAAGTGAGCCTTAAAAAACAAACAAACAAAAAGAGGAATTATCAAATGCATTTGGAGTATAGACATTTTTTATAAGATACACCTCGGGATTGACCTTCTTTTTCTCATTGTGCCCATTTCCTAATTCTGAAATGAGATGTTGTCTTAAGATCCAGAAATGCAGTCGGTCCCATTTTCTTGATTTGCATAGTGAGTGTTTATAGGGATTGACTCTGCTTCATCTCCTCCGGTTCACACCTCACTCCTCTCGGCCTTATAGTCTTTGCTTCTGTCCAGGCTTCCTCCGCCAAAGCACTCCCCACCTCCAGGATGCTTTGAGCCACTTTCTCTCCTGACTTGGCATTTTCACTGGAATAGAAACACTTGTCTAATTTTTATTCTCTGGCTGTTACTGAAAAAGGAGTCCCTGATACATTTTTTTAAAGTAAGCTCTACGCCCAGTGTGGGGCTTGAACTCACAACCCCAAGATCAAGAGTCTCACGCTCTACTGACTGAGCCCGTCAGGCACCCCTCTGGTACATTTTTATGGCATAAGTGCTTTATCCCTTTTAATATTTAAAATCTAAATAGCCCAAAGAGGGATTTTTCTGTTTGAGTTGGTAAGAGCCCCGATAAATAAGCTGTTACAATGGCACAAAGCATGAGTCCCTAACACCTGTTTGTTTCTACTGTTTGCCATTCACTTACATACCAGGTGGCACAGCTAACACTCCTTCTTTCTCCTGGTGGAAGTAACAGCACCACATTCTCATATATTTGGAGCCTGGATTCTATTCTAGCAAAAGAAAAAAGGTCACACTCCTATGATTTTTAGCTTATCAAATGGTGAGCAGCCTTTAACTATGCTAATGGTCCAGATTGTTGCTTTGTTTTGTTTGTTTTAAATTGGGAATGGTGTTTTTGGATATATGACAGAGAAACAGTTATTGATGAGATTCCTCAGTTTTTGTATTTTTTTGGTCTGTAGACACATTCCTTAACTCAGCGGAGGGCTGTCCAGGGTAGAAGAAAACGATTTGATGTGTTATTAGCCGAGCACAAAAACAAAACCAGGGAAAAGGAATCGATTCGCCATCCGGACTCTCAGCAACCAACGCAGCCTCTCAGGGACCCGCAGCCCGCCCCTCCTAGACCTTCACAGGAGCCACACCAAAACTCTCACGGAGTGATTCCTTCTGAATCAAAGCCTTTCGTAGCTAGTAAACCTAAACCTCACACCCCCAGTCTTCCAAGGTAAGCCAAATCCTCCAGCGCTCTCCCTTCTTCAGAGAACAGACTTGCAGACGCTACAAAGCCCCAGTGTAGTCATGATGTCGAGGAGTGTGCATCAGGCTCACTCTAAGAAGATGAGAGATTTCTCTGATTGGGTTTTAATTTAAGGAAAAAAAATTGTTGAGTTCATCAGTAAGTTTCAACCAGGGCTCTTCTCGGCCAAATGCAAGCAGCAGAATGAAGCGAGAATGATCATCTCCACCCCCTGCTCACTTCAGGGGTCTCTTAACCCCATTGAGCAGGGCTGAGACTTGGGTCTTGACTGCAGGTTAGTGCCTGGAATATCTCACATGGCTTTGGCAGCAGATTCCCATTCGCTTGTCTCACTTCTTGCAAAACACAGCCATGGAAGTCCTTGCTGGGGATGGGCATTCAGCCTGAGTTTTTACAGCATCCATTTATCAACCTGTTTTTTCATTCATTCATTCGAGACCTGGGCCTAACCTTATATTAGGCGTTTTAGCCATTTCGTAAGTGATGGATCTCAGAGTGTTTCACGAGAACTTAATGTACGTTCCTCGGAGACAGTGAAGGTGGACTTGAATCTATGTGTGTTTGTGCTTGTAGATTTAACGAAGTTGAAGTAAAGCACTTTGTCCCCAGTTTCTAGAGGGAAGGGAAAGAGAAAGGTATAGAGAGTGAGGGCGTGCCCTGTCGGACACCGGCAGCAAGGGCTTCTGCTTAGGAACGTGCCAAGCCCTGGCTGCTGTGCCCAACCTTCCCCCCTTGTGCCTTTTCCTTGACATGGTCGCATCGGGGTAGAAGTGGCTGCCCACGGAAACCCACGTGTGTAGTCGAGCCACTCCCAACACTGGCCCTCTGGTCTGTGAGTAGCGTGGTGGGGGAGCAGTGGGAGGCGGCGCCCCAGAACGTGGCCAAGCCCAGGCTCCCATTCCGTGGCAAGTCCTTTCTCTGGCCATCTTCTCGTTGAAATTTTTCCATCTATAAAAAAGTAAGCTTAATTCTAGAATCACCAGGCATTCATATATGTAGGAAACCGACAGTACTGCCCCTGAGTTGTAGGCCGTAGATTTTCCACATCACGTGGTCATGCTGCCTCTTCCTTTTATCACCTCCTGTCCCTCTCAGGGTTATAGAGCACATTGCCAGTAACCTCATTTATTGCCTCAGTAACCCAAGTCCAGGTGAAATTTGAAGAGGAATCAAAGAAAGACTTCTCTTAAGTTCCACTTCTATTTCCTGTTCTTTGGGGAGAATAGGAAGAGGCCCCGGGCCATTCGATCAGCTATAGAAAGGAGAACCATTTACAAGTTACCTTTGGGTAGATCTGGCAGACAGCTTCATGTGACGTCGTGCGGTTCAGGAGAGTGGATTCTTTGCTCCCCGGCCACCTGATCAGCGTCTGTTGCCCCCAGTGCTAGTGGGGGACCCCAGGACTCCCTAGGTGGTCTCAGACACGTTGTTGTATCTGGGTTAAGGCGGCTGATTCCCAGATGTGTGATCTGATCGGTGCTGCACTTTCTACTCACCAAGGCCTCCAGGCTGCCCTGCTCAGCAAGGTGGGAGTGCCCCCATTGACCCTCCTCCAGTCCATGAATCTCCACACCCTCCCCTGCCTGCCACTGAGCCAGCTTCTCGGTTATCCAGTGAGGAGGGAGAAGGCGATGACAAAGAAGAGTCTGTTGAAAAACTGGACTGTCATTATTCAGGTCATCATCCTCAGCCAGCATCTGTAAGTTCCACATGTACCCCCGTGTTGACCCTCCCCACGCAGCAGGGACAGGGCACTGCAGGGGGGCGTGCCAGGGGCCTTGGCATGCCCATACGTGTGGGAGACGTGGTCAAGGTGTGAGAGCAGCTCAGAACAGGGCGCCCCAGAGGCGGCATGCACTCTCTCCTGGGACACCTCTTCTCCCTTTCTCTTCCATGAAACGCAGGGCTAGGCATCTTCACTCTCATGCTTCACAGCCTACGATACTCAGAGTAAGCTCTTTGATGGTTAGCTCCTTTCTTGAAGGAGAGAGAACCCTCACCACCTGTGCTCCTGTCAGAGTGAGCAAGCACGTGCGGTTGTGCTCTCTCTTGCAGTTTTGCACATTCGGGAGCCGGCAGATTGGAAGAGGCTATTACGTGTTTGACTCCAGGTGGAACCGGCTTCGCTGCGCCCTCAACCTCATGGTGGAGAAGCATCTGAACGCGCAGCTGTGGAAGTGAGTGCCTGTCCCACCACCTCTGGAGTGCGGAGAGGGGACCGACTTTACCCGGTGGTGCATCCTCTCTGTTTCTTATGGGACTGATTTGATAATGATGATGATGATGATGATGATTTAATAAGCTTATCTAAAAATTTATTTTCCAGCGAGTAGGGGGAGGGGCAGAGGGGGAGGGGAGAGAATCTCAAGCAGACTCCCCACTGAGCCCGGAGCCCGACGCGGGGCCTGATCCCACGACCCTAAGACCATGACCTGAGCCGAAATCAAGAGTCAGACACTCAACTGACTGAGCCACCCAGGCGCCACAAGATAAGCTTATCTAAAATGAAAACGTGGCCTTTGACTGTCCCTGAGAAGGTCCCTTATCATTCATTCATTCACTCTTTCAGCAAATAGGTCTTGCTCTGGGTGCTGTGGTTCCAGGCAGAGGGACTCCCACATGTCAGGGGAAACACAAAAACCACTAAGCAGAAAATCAGGAGAAGTTATAGCTTGTCAGAAGTGAGATCATGGAAGCAGCAAGAATCACTGACACTTACTGAGAGCTTACTGTATGCCAGACAACTTAGATTTAATTTTCACAATATGCCGTCTTGGGGGACCTTGATTATCCCTCTTTTACCTAGTGAAACCAAAAAGCAAGGTCACACAGCAAGTTGGTGAGTAGGGCCAGGATTTGGATCCAGAGGCAGTTTGGTTCCTAACAGAGAGCTGCGATGGGAAAACAAGAAGCCAGAGGGATTCAGGGAAGGCCTTGCTGAAGAGGCGTCCTTGAGCTAAGATGGATGGATGAGAAAGAACGGCCATGGGGTGGTGGGGTAGAGTGGGCTCTAGGCAGAAAGAACCGTATGTGTCAAGGTCTTGAGTCAGAAAAGATCGTGGCTTGTTTGAGAAAAAACAAGAAAGCGAGCATGCTCTAAGATGAAACTCAAGAAGCTGGCAGGGGCCAGATGACCCTGGGGAGCTGCCGAAGGTTTCAGGAAGAGGAGCCATGTTCTCTGGTTTACAGCATGAGATAAGACAGTCATCTTGTGAGCCACAATGTGTGCTAGTGTTTCCTACATGGGATTTTAAGTGGAAGAAGAGTTTCATGGCCAAAAGGCTCAGCTTTTTCTGAAGTGAAATCGTTTTCATTATTGCGGGACTTCTCAGAGCCTTTAAGGGGGCACACTGTTCATTGTAACTCTCAAAGCAGGGGAGATCATGTATAATGTGGAATATCTCCCAAGTTCTTTTGACCTGGGAACCTCTTTTAGGGGAGCATCTTAGGGAACTAATGTTGGGTGGAACCTACTTTGGGAAACCTTGAGTTTTGCTAAAGGAAGGGGGCTGTCCAGTCATCCACATGTCATTCCATATTCTCCATTTGGGCATCATTTACTAGTGCCTTCCTGAGTGGACTCTGCCAGTACATCCATTTGCCTTACTGCCTTGGTTTCCTCATAAAGTCAGAGGAAGCTGGTCAGAGGCCTCAGATAGTCCACAGTCTGAACTAGCTTCATGATCATTAATAGGACTTGGATTTATTCTCTTAGAAAATCAGACCCAGAGCAATGCTGCTCTGCTTTTCTAGTTCACATTTCTTCCTGGTCTTTTATTAGATAAGAGACTCCTCTTCCCTCTTTATGAAGGAACTTGGTCTTTGCTTAGAAAAATGAGTCCGGACACTGGTTTGTTGGGATTCTGGGGGTCTCTCCACATCAGAAAACCCCCAAATAGGTGAAATCTCAGCTGCTTATTTCTTCAGATGATCTGTTAGGACTTGAAGAGTTCATTGAGCTCCCCAAGCTGTGGATTTAGTGTCCTTCTAAGAGTTTAGCAGGGTCCTCAGAAGGACTTATTCCCATTATACTGATAAGTGGGTTATGGCCAGCAGTTGGGGTGAATATGGTTTCGGTTCATAGTGGCTGCTGTGGGGAGGTTTTTGTCTTTGTGCCATGACCTCTTGAAGATGCAGAATCATGAAGTTGTCTCCACAGTCTCTTTTTTCTGTCAGAGGCCGACTGCCTCATCAACCACTTGATCCCAGCAAGGAGGAAATCATGCCTTTCTGTTAACATGAACTTTGGTTTTAAAAAAGCCAGTACAACAGAGAGACGTTTTGCTCAGTGGTGAGCTGGCACACAGGCCTGGGGCAGACAGGAGCTCAGAGAGAGGTGCCGGGAGTGAGGCCAGGCAACGCAGGCGAGCTTCTCAGGCAGAAGATTCGCTGGAAGGAGCTCAGTGCTTCTCAGTTCAGGAACAGTCCTCAGGTGGCATCTTTGACTTACTCAAGGAAACTCCCAGAGTGGTCCAGGTCCCATCCTACTGGCTCAGCCAAAAGTCTTCCCTTCCAGGAGGTCTTCCACTTTCAGTGGCAGCCTTCTCAGTCCTTTCCCTGTAGTTACTTGTTATGGTTAATTTGGGGATAAGTGGAAATGGGATTTGAGTATGTCAGTGAAATAAGTCATCTTCAGTGTATGGAGTCTGAACACTGGGGAAATTAGACCAGAATTTCCTCTGGAGCGTGGCCATGACCCCAAAGGCCAGTTCTGAGCTCCTGTGATTTCTTTCAACTGCTTGTCTGCTGTTGATTGGGGACCTCTATTCCACACATCCTAAGGAAGGGATGGGATCCTTAGCAAAGGGTTTTTCTTTGGCGGCGGGTAGGCGTTGGGGGGAGTAGAGTGGTGGGCAATGGTACTTAATTTTTTAGATTGGTAATAAATTCACTGGGGTAAAAAAAAAAAAGAAGAATGAATGTAAAGAGGTATACAGTTCAGAGTTTTAGTCTCCCTGACCCCCACATTCCTATTTCCCACCCCACCCCTCCACGGACAGAAGCATTTTTATTAATTGCTTGTATATCTTTACAGAGTTCACTTATACAGACATAAGTCAGTACGACTACATATTCTTTGTCTTGTTTTTATACGAAAGGTAATGAATGACTTAAAAGAGCTTTTTTTTTTTACCAGGAACCAGTATGTTGTGCAGAGAGATCCACATCTCTCCCTGTCTGGAAGCTTTTCCTTTTTCCAGGATTTAGTTCCAGCAGCCTGGTCTTTAGGCTTCGTCTCCCTAAGCCCCCTGGTGGCCGCGAGGGGCCACTGCACCCAGTGAGCAGGAGCGGTGCTACACCCCTCCCTTCAGAGCAGGGCTTCCCAGAGGTGCCAGTGCCCACAGATTGCCTGGGGATCTTGTTGAGATGCAGATTCTGATGCAGTAGGTCGGGGTGGGGTGCAGGGACTCTTCATTTCTCATAAGCCTTTCAGATAACGTCCGTATCTGTCCTCTGTGATAAGCATGGGGATAGAGCCCCGCTTCTCAGTTTTTGCTTCATTTTGGAATCTCCCAGAGATTGAGAAACTTCTCATGTCTGGACCCTGCCCTACAGGGATTTGGGTGTGGTCAGTCTGGATGCACTGGCCTCTGGGGCCAGACGACACTCCTGAATGGGGTGGTTACAGCTGGTACAAATACAGTCAGTAGTTGCTTTTATTAAAAGCTATAGGCCTTACAAAGCATCTGGAAAGCACTTTAGCAGCAGTTGAGGACACCTCTCATTTGGAAGATGAGGAGTTGGGAGCCCCAGCTGGTGCAGTGACTGGATCCGCCAGAGCTGCCCCACAAAGTCAGGAGCGGTCCGGTCTGGACACTTGCCTTCCATTCAGGCTGTTTTCTGTGTTGTCACCTGGGTGTTAATTCTGCCACAGGGGTTTTTGAAATTTTGATGCTGTCATATTTTAAAATCAGAGCAAAAACAAAAGGGGACCTCCCTGGTTTGCCATTTGAATGACTCATCTTCAGATAGGTACCTAGCCCAGACATTATTAACAGAATACCTTTTCCCAATACTGTGATTGGAAGCCCCGGGAGTTGTGATTCAAGCCTGTAGGTAGCACCTAGCAGTTGCTATTAAATCGCTGTGCCCTTCCTTTTTTCACATTTATTCATGAATTCCCTCAACATTTGCCTGCCTTCTGTATTCCTGGCACTGTGCTGGGCACTGGGCTACAGTTATAAATACGCTGTGGACTGCTCTGTCTGTAGGGAAGTTAGACCGTGATCGGCAGTCACACATGGAAACTCCTTTGCATGCCCCCAAGTCTGGGAACAGGCAGTGTGAGTCTGTGGAGGAGCAAGCAAGTCCGGATGATCAGGACAGATTTTGTAAGAAAGTTATGATGGTCTGAAACTGAGGGGTGAGCAGAATATGGGGTCAGAGTGTTGTAGGCGGCAGATAGACAGTGCCTCACGTCCAGGCCTGTTTTGCGATGTAAGCAAGGTCGGTGGGTGGAATCTGGGAACCGGGAGGCGCAGGGGTCGGGGGGGAGAGATGGGAGGAGGCAGTGTGAGGCTGGGGACCGGCAGGGAGTGAGGCACGCATGCTTTACAGGCCATTATTCAGAGAGCCCGAGGAAGGCATGAAGGAATTTGAAGGAGAGAAGTGGCAGGAAGGACGGGCTGTGCATTTCAGATGGATCCCTCTGACAGGTGTGTGCTGCTCAGTGCCAGAGGTGAAGAGCACGTCCATCTGAAAGCTCCCGTGAGTGGCTGTGGTGATGGTTACTCACTGTCCTCTCTCTTTGCAGGAAAATTCCCCCGGTGCCCAGCGCCACACCCCCCGTCTCCACACGTGTTCCTCATCGGACGAACTCGGTGCCGACAGCACAATGTGGGGTCGGCTGTCTGGCCACAGCCACTGTGTCGACATCCCCTGTCCTGCTCTCGGCCACCTGCATCTCCCCAAACAGCAGATCGGTACCAGCTCATGGAACCACACTAAATGCACAGCCCGCCGCCTCTGGGGCAATGGATCCTGTGTGCAGTATGCAATCCAGACAAGTGTCCTCTTCATCCTCGTCCCCCTCCACCCCCTCTGGCCTTTCCTCAGTGCCCTCCTCCCCGATGTCCAGGAAACCTCAGAAGTTGAAATCCAGCAAGTCTTTAAGGCCCAAGGAGCCTTCTGGTAACAGCACTAACTGTCACAATGCCAGTAGCGGTACCAGCGGCGGCTCAGGAAAGAAACGCAAAAACAGCTCCCCGCTGTTAGTTCACTCTTCCTCCTCCTCCTCCTCCTCCTCCGCTTCTTCTCATTCCATGGAGTCTTTTCGCAAGAACTGTGTGGCGCACTCTGGGCCTCCCTACCCCTCCACGGTAACATCTTCCCATGGCGTGGGCCTCAACTGTGTGGTAAATAAGGCGAACTCCGCGAGTGTCCGGCACGACCAGTCAGGGAGGGGCCCCCCGGGGGGGAGCCCCGCTGAGTCCATCAAGAGGATGAGTGTGATGGTGAACAGCAGTGACTCCACGCTTTCTCTCGGCCCGTTCATTCACCAGTCGAGCGAGCTGCCCGTCAGCTGCCACGGCGGTTGCTCACACGCTCACACCCCCCTGGACAGACTGCTAGGAAAGAAGAGGAAGTGCTCGCCCGGCTCCGGCAGCGCCGGCAACAGCGGCGGCAAACCCACGAAGGTTGCCAGATTGCCAGCCGCCAACAACGTGCACATGAAGCACGCGGGCGCCAGCCCGGGGCCCCCAGGACTGACGAACAGTTCCCTCCCTCATCAGGTAGGAAAGGGACTGTGAGCCCGCTGGGGAGGCCCACTTCCTCCCCCTCGAGCTCTTCGGCCAGCCCGGAGATCGGTGTGCTGGGGTTGGTTGGTTTGCCTGTAAACACGTGTCCAGCTTCGTGGTCTCTTTTCAAAAAGGAAGAGCTTGTGGCCATGTGAAGGTAAAACAGCGTTTCTCTGCCAGAATTTCCTAGGACTTGGAAGATGCTCCTGGGTCAGGAAACCACGAAGTGCACTTTAGTAGCTAGGGCCGCAGAAGCCATCCCGCGTGACGACAGGGGGCCCGCCGCAGCTAGGGGGTACGGGCCCCAGGGGCGCGCGCGTCCTGGGACACCGTTCGGGGAGGATGCAGGCCGTGCGTGCCTGGGGACTGGTTCTCTCGTTTGTTCCTCTGAAGAAAGCTGGCCTGTAAGCACACTGATCTAGAAAAGGATGGGTTAAATTTTTGAAAGAAAGACCTTTTAATAATTTTCCCACCAAAGGACTTCAGATTTTCCGGTTAACTCTCTCCTTATCTTTTCTCCCAGTTTTCCAGGGAGGCAGGGAAGCAGCAGTAAGTGTGGGTAGAGACAAAGACTAAAATCTCATTTAAGTGAAGAAATGTGAATGCAGGCCCATCTGTAGAGCGGTGGCTAACTGGGTGTCAGATTCATAATGACCCGTGACTCTTTGTCTTGCGCTCTCTGGTCCCCGCTCTTCCCTTCCCCCCCGGTTCCCGTCGTCCCCTCACCCTCTTCTCCTGGAGCTCCTTCCTCCAGCCTCCTTTGCTCTAAGTGCCTGTTCATCTCTCCTCTTGTTACTTCACTCATCAGCGTGTCTCCTCTCCTTGCCTGCGCTCGGGGATGTCAGCAGCACCCCTCAGAGCCCTGAGGTACGGTGCAAAGCTGTTCTGTTCTGTTGGCTTCCTCCTCTGCAGAATTTAACCGAACTGGCAGGTTAGGATTGTTCAGAAAATACCAGGAAGTTTCTTACAGCAATAGAGTTCCCTTCACTATCTGTGTGAATGAATACCCACTGCCAAAGGTGTGGGGAAAAGATTTATCCGTGAATTTAAGTAGCAACTGTTTAAATTCTTCTCTTTGAGCCTCAGGTCTATAGAGGCTGTTTATATGTTGCTTGGCTGTTTGAGCAAGGGGTCCCTGGACGTGTGAAAATGAGCTTTTACCACTTGATTTGTAGTTATTCATTATAGTTTATCAGCATAAAAATTCAGTGCAAATACTGCAGGAAGTGGTTTAGCCAGCCATCCTTTAAAAACTTCCTTCTGAGGGTAGTTTCTGTGAACCTGAGGGAGGGGTGTTCCCTTGTGTTGCAATGCCCCACACGTTCTTTTACTGCGTGCACCTGTCTTCCCACAGACAGCGCTGCCAGCCCTCAGTGCCCACAAGTCACAGAAAGGAGGGGAGGAGGCTGGTGGGCGCAGCGGAGATTAACAGTGCTTGTGGAAAACGAGGGAGTGGAAGCCCATCTACACAGAGCAGGTGCTCCCAGAAACCTGTCACCCATTTCAAAGAAAGTGCAGATCTGGACTTGGCATGAGAAATTTGGCCATGTTTAAAAGTTATGTAGTGTGTTGTTTTGAAATCTCGTACAGCCCACACATCTCCTGACCACGTCTGGCTCATGAGCTGCCAGTTTGCACTTCTGATGCCCACCATTGGGGAGGGCCCTGTCCCACTAGGACAAACAGTCTGAGTTTGGGTTCTTAAAATTAGTTTCAACTTAAGTGTGGATTTGGTAGATTTCCCCCGTGTGGTAGAAAACTTCATTATGCTGCGTAAATCTTAAGGGGGGCGCATGGCTAGAGATTGGATGATCGGTGAACCCCCAAAAAAGTGTTGGGTATTTTTAGTGTCTGTGCTCATTTATCTGCAGGAGGGATCCTATAGCTTTCATCAGAATCTCAAAGGTATCCATGACTCCAAAATGCTGTAGAGATTGCTACTCTTAGAAGAGTAGGAACCTCACCTCCCTGTATCTTGGGGAGCTGATTTTAAGATTTAATTAATTTATTTTTTAGGTTGGTGGGGTGGAGCAGAGGGAGAGAGAGAATCTCAAGCAGACTCCATGCCGAGGGTTAAGCTCGACACAGAGCTCGATCCCATGACCCCGAGATCACCACCTGAGCCAAAACCAAGAGTCGGACGCTTAACCGACTCTGCCACCTGGCCGCCACTTGTGGAGCTGATTTTAAAACAGAAAACTGAACTGGTTGAAGACCCCTAAACCAGGGAGTGTGGGTGTGGTGGGCTGTACTGGGAAGCCTGGCAGATGGGGCTTGGCAGCTTCCCCCATCCGCCCTGCAGTCTGCTTGTGGCCTCTCCCGGCCAGGACTTCAGCAGCTCACTGTGGGTCACTAGGGGCCTGAGTTCCCCCACCCCAGGCACGGGCACTTGGGTGTGAGTTCTCACACCTGCGTGTGCTACCCCATACGACCTTGTTCAGTTCTCAGCTGACAACCTGGAAGACCTTCAAGGAAATGAAATCAGTAAATAAAACCAGAAGGCAAACATGAGAGCCTTTTCTCTAAGCTAGAAACCTGGCCTTCATCTCTTCTAGACGGTTTTCTAAAAGTCAGTGGTTTAGAATGATTGTGCCCAAGGCAGGCAGTTGAAAGCTAAGGCCGGGGCGTCACCCAGCCGCCGGAGAGCGCGGAGCGGTGTGTGGCCTTCGGGATGCTCTGTTGGGCGTCAGGGCGGTGCCGCGTACAGCTGCTTACTTACCTTTTCATTGTTTCCCTACCCCCTCTTTTTTGAAAGCCAAAGGCACGTCCCTGACAGCTGAAAATAGCGCGGGGAGGAATAATCTGGACACTTCTGACGACAAGTTACACCTCCACTCAGCACTATGGACTCCACGATGCCTTTGAGTCTGTTTTCCCAACCTCCTGTGGGCCTCGAGGGTAGAAATCTGCCGGGCTGTTGTTGTAACGAGGATTTCCCTGAAGCTGTGTCTAGCAGTGAGTACTTGTAACGGACACTGGATCCAGTTCAGCCACCGGATTGCTTCTGTCAGTGTTAACGTGGGCTGGACTGCTTGCTACCAATCTGTGAGAAGTTGTCGCTTTGTTTTTTTAACTTGCAGTAAATCATGGAGCCACTCTTTGAGTAGATTGGCGGGGCGAAAGAATGTCTTGGCAAGAGCATTACTGTAGACTTTTCTCCCTTCTTCCCCCTTCCCGTCCCAGTTCTTTTTTTACACTGTCTTCTGTAGGTCACCCTCCAGCAGTTAGGTCCCCCATCTGGAGACGCCTTCCAGAGGAGAGCAGAGCTGCGCCCTGAGCAACCCTCCGGAGAAGGCATGTGCTGTTAGGTTTTTATAGCAATGTTCCGGGAATGGAATATGGACGTTAGCACGAGGCATCATGACAAAATAGCCTGTATTTTCCCCCAGCTTTTTGCAAGTAATTTGGGGTAAGAAGCTGTCAAAAGTTTCTAACTTACAAACTGGTTTAAAGCCATCGACGCCCAGAGAGCAAGTATACCACATTGTAGAGGCTTACTTTTCAAGGTACTTTTCATTCTATGTGATTTTTTTTTTTTTAAGAAAATGCAAATGCAAACTAGTTTTGATAATGGAAAGCCAAATTTTGGTTGGGGACGGGGGTGGGGGGGTAGATAAAATCACTATGGGGGAAATGTTTTTCCAAGATTTCCAAAGAGGTGGAATTTTTTATCCTTTAAGTTTTCATGTTATACAATAAGGCAGATTGGGTTGGTTGCCCTGCCCAGTCTCCTGTTTTTAAAAAAAAAAAATGCCTTTGTAAAGTGAAATTACTAGAATGCAGCAGAAACTGTCATTCACGAAGTCATTAATATATGTAAATGTTTCCAGGGCACTGTGTGCATTACCCTCAGTCTCGGTGGTTGCTGTCCTGGGACTCTGTGTCAATTTCTGCTTTGAGCACTCCCTGTCTGGTGCGTGTCTGCTCTCCCTTCCTCTCCACAGGTTCACTGGGATGCCGTTGGGTCCCCCGGCATCCAGGGAGGGGAGCAGGCAAATGTGTACACATACCCAGGCAAAGATGACGTGATGCATACACTTGCCCGACAGACCCTCCTTTCTGGGGATTAATACCAGCCATCTTCCAGAGAGAGTTCTGGAGTCCCTCGGGGTTATTTATTTATTTATTTATTATTTTTTTGAGTACCCCATCCCAAAAGAAAGAGCTTCCTGTGTTAAAACGTCAGTCAGTGCTTGAGAAGGTATCATTGCATTGGGGGGATGAGCTGGGGCACTTGCACTGGTGATTCCACGATCACAGCTCCTGAAACAAGAACCCAGGCACTTTTGCTTAGAAGAACACACAGAGTTGCCGATCACCACAGGGTACATTTCCCCGGGCTCTGATCGCTGCTCCGGGCAGGGCCTGGACAGAGCCAGGCAGTGCATCCTTTCTTTCCCTACAATTCTTGGGTTACAAACGTCAGTTTCAGGGAATTTCAAGTCAACAACAAGTAGAATGAGTAAATACTTGGTTACCAGCCTAATAATGTGAATTGCTACAGAATTATTCTTATTATGTAAGACAACAAAAGCTATATGCAGATACTTTAGCTATAAATTGATGTAAAATACTGATTTTTTTTTTAAAGGAAGGGGAAAAGAGTATCTTGTTCACTTATTATGCAATCAGTAAATATTTTTAAAAAATGATACTATAGGAGAGCTTAGTAAGGAGAGCGCATGGAAGGGCCAGTTTGGTGTAGTTAGGAGAAATCAGTCTGGTTGTTCCATCCCAGTGGAGGGAGAGAACGGAAGTAAGAGGGAATCAGAACGTACTTAAGTTGATTCCTTGGTGACAAGTGCAATGGGGCTATGGGTAGAATTTATTTTCAGAGCCAAGGGGACTTGATGGATATAAATAAAGTTGCTTTTAGCGATGGAATTTATAGACAGATCATGTTGTTCCAAAAGATGTGAATAAGATCCATGATAGCAAGTTGATTCAGAATTATGTAGATATTTAGATAAGCGAGTGTTGATCATTTGATTTCTTAGACTGAGGTTTTAAATGAATTTCATTATGTCTCCCGGTAGTACACAGATCATCGGGATTAGGAAATTAGCCATTTTGGATTCTGCCTGCCACAAACAGACCTATTCTAAACAGTGCTATTAAATTTTAGACTGTTCAAATATTTTATTTTCTCCTACAACTACTTTTTATTATAATGAACAATTAAGACCATTTAAAACACGGGAGTACAAGTATTTTTTTGAATTAAATTAACTTGCAAAAACCAAATTTGCAGTGGTTGGGTTGTTTCTAGACAGACTTTGGTATCAATTTAAAACCAAGATAATTTTTATATTCTTTCCAATAGAATTTCATGACAACTCCTGCAGTTTTCTTAACCTACAAAAAAAAAAAAAAAAAAGTGCTGCATTGATGAACAAAGAATTCTACAAAACCTACTTTTGTATCTTTATTTTGGAATTTCTTGTTCTATTATAAATATGGAAGTATCCCTATTTCAGAAGACATATTTTGTTAAAAATGAATTGTACATATTTAAATATGTATTTTTGCACAGGTCTTTTTTTCTGATATCCTGTTTTGGTACAATTGAGATCATCTAGTATTTATTTATTAATTAATAAAAGTAAATACCTTTTTATAATTTGAAGTGGTTCACTGCCAAGCCAATAGTTCTAGATCCTGCCTCCTTTACAGTTTAAGGGATGCCTCTGTTCTGTGAAAGTCGTTTTGTCCCTTTAATGTCTCGGGAGCGGATTCATGCCGATCAAGTGGGCATGGCTTCTCTAGTTGCCTGATTTCCCGATAGACTACACGTAACGAAGTGACACACTGCTTTTCTTTTGTTCGTGTTTTATGTGTGAGTGCGCGTGCGTGCCTGTGCGTTTGTATGTACACACTCTGAGCACGTGTGTGTGTTCATGTGTGATGTGGTTTAAAACTAACGGGAAAAACTGAAAGTGCCTGAACCTAGTTTTAAGCTTCGACAGATTCTTTAAAAAGACTTGAATGTTCAGTTCAACTTTTGGAGTTTGCTTTTTCCACCTAAATATTGTTTCTAAAATCTTAGGTGAGGAGTTGAAAACCACCAATGCTGGTAATTTTATTAGGTATTTTAAAATTAAGGCCTTTTGGTTCACAGTAATTCAACTGGTGACGGATTGCCTGGTGGCACCAAGGGTTACAAATCTTTTTGGTCAGCCAGTGACTTTCACAATATGTCCGTTTTGTTACTCACTCATGAAATACAGAGTTTAAAATAGAATATTTAAAAGATTTTATATTCCAAAAATATAATACAAAGTACCTCTGAGAACATTGAAAAATGCATAATTTGAAAAATGTAACTTATAAAGGCAGCTGTCTTCCTGCAAGAGTTCTGTTGCCAAGGAATTTCTTAACTATCTCTCTGTCCGGGGGGGGGGGGGGGGGGCTTTGGAAAATGATTGTTAAAAGTTTCGTTGTTTAGCAGAAAATAATCATTTTTACATTTTGTGCAAAACGTTCTGCATTTTCCGATCATTTAAATGAGCACTACATACTGTCAGTGTGAATGTAGAGCCTTGAAAAGCATTTTGCTGTTTCTTTGAGCTTGGTTATAAAAGCAATCTCCTGTGTTAAAATGTGTGAATAGTTTGATAATTTGTACACGTAATCAAGAGCATCTCAGCTGGACTTTGTGTTGGCTGCTGTATAGAACATGAACAAATGTCAAGGGATAGAAAATTACTTTGGATATTTAAAAGAGAAGAAATATATAGTCTATTTGTTTTGTAACAAGTTTCTGTAAATAAAATAATTTATACTATTTATAAGAAAAGGTTGTGCTTTGCTTTATGAGAAATTAGTTTGTGGAACAAACATGTTACTAAATGGGCAATAAAATTAGGACTTCTCAATAAATAAGGTTGGCTGCATGAAATATTTTACATGTTTCTGCCTCGTGATACTAAATCCCTTTCAATCTAGTCTGACTTGGCTTCATTTTTGGCATCAGACACCCTTGTGAAGCACCTTTGGTTTCCTTCCCTTCTGCGTAAGCCAAGTACAGGGCTTACGATGTTTCCCTTCTTGGGCACAAAGCTTTGTTTTGGAGAAATTAATAACTGGGTAAACTGTGAACACTATTGCAGGTTTGTCAACAAAGGGAAGTTGATAGATTGAGAAACACGTTCTGTTTGTACTTGCTTATGTGCAGATTTGATGGCGTGTGGTCAGTGTTCGTTTTTCTCCAGAGGTAAGTTTTGTTTCCACAGCTAGTGTGATCCCTTCCTTGCTTTTACGTACGACTTCCCTCCCTGGAAGCGCAAGTGCATTTTGGTAGTATTCAGAGCACAACATAATCTTTTATCTGTAGAAACTGGGCCAGTGTTTCCATTTGCAAATCATTCTAAGAAATTAAAAATTATTCTTGTTCTTAACATAGTAAGGGAAGCAACCGATTTGTGTGTTGGAGAAAATGTCCATATATTACACAAAGGAGCCAGTCTGGTTTCAACCCCCACCACGCCACGGACTTCCCATTCCCTCCTTAGATCAACTCCTAAAATCATTTCTAAGGAGCTCCTTTCGCCTCAGGCATCCTTTTTAAACTTCCTGGGAAGAGGTTCACTCAATTTCTTAACCCTTTTTACTTCCATTCCCTTGCAGGTAACCTGGCCGTGGACAGCAGGAGACTCCCGATTCAAGGAAGGGGGGGTTGGCAGGAAGGCAGGGTAAGAAGGTCATTGTCAGCAGAGGGAGCAGACTGGGCAAGCACAGGTGGGAAGCAATGCGGAAGAGAACCATTCTGGGTGGAGCTTCTGGAAAGGAGGGGCTGAAGGGTTGCAGAAGTTGGCACCAGGTTGTCGAGGACCTGAAGTCATGGGGCCTTCACCATCACGAACATACAGTTTAACCAACTGTAACTGTCACAGCCCAGAGAGTCCCGGGGCCCATGGCCCCGTGCTGCCGGCGTCGGAAGTAAAAGCCATTCAGATCTTTCCCTTTTTCTTGCACTTCCCTCTCTTATGCCTCAAACCTCATCCTTTACACCTTTCTCTCTTCTCTCCTCCTCCCCCTCCCCGTCTTAATCAAAAAGCTCTCCTCTAAATCAAGCCCACGGCCCTGCCCCTTTTCATCCCACTTTCTACTCTTGCAGTCTTTTCTTTCTAGTAAGAAACTTTTGCTCCTGTTGCTCATGGGAGTTAATTAAACTTGTCTTTCATTTTGTAAGGCTGTGTAATTCTTGGCACTTCTCACCCCTTTTTCCATAACCAAAGCCCAGGGACCAAAGCTGGTACTAGCAGAGATTCTCTTTGAGGGGAGGGGGAGAGGGAGCCAAAGGAAAAAGTTTTCAGGAAGAAGGGAGATTCAAACACATAATTTAATCCCTTTTTTTTTTTTTTTTAAATCCCCATCCCATAAGGGCCCTCCAGTAAGTATGGAGGACAGCATGGACAGGTGAGAACCTTGGGACAAAAATAAGTTATGGTGCTGTCGTAACAATCCAAGGAAGAGCTACTGAGTTTCCAAACTAAGGCAGTGACCATGGGGATAAATAGGGAACTGACCGTAGAGATGCTTTACAGGTAGAACCAACAGGTCCTGCCTGAGGTCTCATTATGTTGAACATTAAGGGGAAGGTTGAATCCAAGATAACATACAATTTCTAGCTTAGCCGAACTGGTTGATGAGCCTTACATATATGATCTATGACAAAGAAGGAAAAACCTACAGCAACGAATTTGAGTAGCCACTGGGAAACTCACATTTCGTGCCCAGTGGCGATATGTACAGTCTGGACGGAGCTTAAGAGAAAGGTGTGAGCTGTAAAATGGAGGGTTGTCTTCCATTCTTAGATGGTAAATGAGGTATGGGAGTGTATGAGTTCACCTAGGAAAAATAGGGTCGCTATTAAATTTGGCTCATTGTTAAAATAATGCCCATCTAGTTGAATGCTTACAATGCCCAGTGAAGCATTTTGTAAACATTCTCTCTCTCACAAAGCCCCGATAGAGTAGGTGTTTTGATCCTAGTCAAATGGAGGAGGAACATCTAAGAAGTTAAGTGTCTCGCCTACGGTTCCACACCTACTGGTAGCGTTGCCAGGCTGTGAATTCAGGTCTGTCAGATCAGTGGTTCTTAATCTCTTTTTCCCTCCCCCCAGATTTCAAGAAAGGAGTATGGACCCTCTCTGCCAGAGGCACAGACACACCACATTTTATGTTCCGGCTCTAGGACTTCACAAACCTGAAGCCCATCCTCTGTGGCCCAGGGAAAGAAGAAAGCCCAAGATGAAACCCTGGAGAGCGTATTTTTGGTGAAGACAGAGGATGAGGTTGAAACGGTTTCGTTACAAGCTTAGACAGTTGACTCCATTGTAATTAACCCCACCAGCCCACTCAGGTAATGTTTGCTTTTAATTTTTTTCCTCCTGCCTCTTTCTTGGGGATAATTGGAACAACAGGTATTAGTTGAGTGAGGAAGTTAGAACTTGGGCAGGGAGCTTGCCCAGCAATTAAAGCATATGAGGGTATGGCTAAGTCATTGATGATGGCCTTGATTGGGACATTCAAGGAAAAGAACCAGAAGCCGCCCTGCAGAATCTTTGCAGACACTCTCAAGACATTTTATTTGTAATTACCCTTCTGGTAAGTCTTACGATCCTCCTTCCAGGTAATTTGTCTGTGATGAGACAAGTTAAATGGTTTATTCACCGTCACAGAGCTAAGTCCACGTTCAGTTCAATCTGGCCATTACTGGAAGAGGGGCTGACAGAAGCGGATCCAGGTTACAGAGTTATGATGGTGGCATAGCACTTTTAGGGACACGTCAGGGAACAGAGGAATAGGATACTAGGGGTTGGAGTAGAATATCAGGTTTCAGTTTGAACCACAGAGCTGTTCAGAGGTGCTTGAGATTCCTGGGTCCTGGGTGAGACCATGGCAGAGGTTGGAAGCGGACTGGGGGGGCGTGAACACTGAAGTTCAGGCCAAGGAGCTGTGAGGCGTGGCTCTTTCTGTATAGGTTGCCGGTTTCCAAGTGGTTGCGGTTGAGAGAAAGAGCCAGCTGCTGGGTCTGGTGTGTGGAGGATGGAGCGGCTTGGAGGTCTGGCGGCAGTGAGCACAGAGAATTGGTGTATTGGTGGGTGGTGAGCAGCTTCAAAGAGAAGGCATTTTGAATGAGGGTGGAAATCCTATGGCCAGGAGACAGCAGCGCAGACTAGGAAAATGTGGACTTCACGTTGGGCCCACGTTCCTGAGGTATGATTTGAATGAACAGCCTCTAACCCAGAGGAGGACTTCGAGAAATGCAGAGTCCTCAAAACCCAAGTGCAGAGTTTCAGCAGCCTTGATACTCTGGTAAACTCCTCAAGGGGGTTGGGAAGATTGTCAGGACGCCACCTAGTAGCAGTCTTGACTAAAGCGGTCACTTCCCTGAGGCCACCTCGGGATTTCTAGAAGCTAGATGGAGGCCGATGGTTCACTGGCAGATTGTCCCTTTTACTTAAGCTCACAACCAATCTCTACACGAAAATTATGCCAGACCTTTGTGAGTGACAAACGGTGATCCTCCCCTGGACCAAACTGCTACAATTCTTACTGTCCTTTGTAGGTCTTCAGAAACACAAGACTAATGCACGCCTGGGGCTCTATGCCTCTGAAACCCACGTTAGTCCACATTCGAGTTTGTCACGTTTTTCCAGATAGGAATTTAACTTTACTTCCCCATTGCCATTGTGGAGGTGGCAGGTTGCTACAATTTGTAGTTTGTACAGCATCAGGAAGGTGAGAGATTATCGCAGTCCCCCTCCTTTCTTTCTCCTAATCATGAAGAAACAGTAAGATTTCAGTGATCAGCCATTAATCCTCTTTAAAAGCCAGGTTAGAAACAGCACCAAGGATTAATCCAAAATTAGGCAGTTTGCTAATGATCAGTAACCTGCTGATCAATTAATACTAACGCTCGGTCAGGCTACTACAGGACTAAAGGTGTTGCATCATAAAATGGGGACAGAATGGGGCAGTGGGGTGGTAATGCAGGGGCAGCAAACTCGAGTGCCGGTGGGCCCGGCAGGTAGTAGAAGGTAACGGGGCCCTGCTGGAGAACCCGTGCTAGCTGGGTAGCTTGATGGGGAAAGGGAGCCCAGAGTTAGCCTCATCTGTCCGTTTTTCCACAGAAGCTGGATAAGTGACCTTTGAATTGTGCTTTCAGTTTTCCGAAGGTGACCGTAAATGAATTTTTATCTTGAAAACTAACTGGGAGTGGGGGGAGGGTGGCAGGTGTGGCAGTGTTGCAGCTCGTAGGTGACCAGTCTCCAACTTCGTATCATCAGGAAGCATCCTTTGCCATCCTGACTGGCTTTGGCCTTTTGAGCTTTTTTGATGCCTACCTGTGGGAAACATGGGCCTGGACCTAACATGTCTTTGACAAGCCTTTTATTGGGTTTAAAATACTCTACCTGTCCATAAAGCAGACGTTAGCATTCCATAATTACGTAACAAATGTTAAGTTTGTTAAAAACATCAGTTTAATCTCGATCAAATACAAAAAACTCCGTTTTCAGCTTATTCTATAAAAGTTGGCTGAGGTGGCCCAATTTATTTATCCTATGTGACAGTAGTTTTCTACTAACGCTCAGTGTACTAAGAAATATTTTAGTACTATTGCTTCCGCGTTCAGTGTGTTAGTGTTTTCACACAGAGAACTGCATGAGTCTGATTGCTCCTCCGCTCTGCAGATGAGGGGGAGAGGCTCCCAGAGATGAAGGCCTTTCTCCCTGCATCGCAGCTAGTGTGAGGAGAGCTGGGACCAGGATTTGGTTTTTCTGGCCTTAGTGTCAGTGCTGTTTCTCCCATACCGTATGGCCTCATTTAAAAAGAGATGTGTCGCATTCGAACTTTGTTTTCACCTCCAAACTGATACTTCTAGGCTAGCAGTGTTCCTCTGGGATTTGTAATTGCATAGAATAACTTATTAACAACATGTAACAAAAGCTCCAATTTTGTATTAAAAACTACATTTGCATAGTATTAAATGTGGCAAGCATGAAAATGTTGACAGTAGCTGTCCCTGCTGGGTGGGACTACAAGGCCGTCCACCTTACTTAGTATCTTCAATTTCTTTTGCAATGAGCACACATTCTTTTTCAGGAAAAAAAAAAGGAAAAAATTGACTCCGTCACCTCAAAACTGTATTGTTTCCCTCATAAGTAAGTTATCAGCTTGTGGAGTTTTCAGTTTCCCTATCTTGAACTCAGAATGGATAGCACTTGTTTCTTTTGGCTTCCCTTACCTATCACCCTCGCCTACTAATTTTAGACAGTTGGGCTGAAATAGTGAAAGAAAAATAAAATCAAGTACATTTTAAGCAAGCAGAGGGAAAAAAAAAAAAGCGTTTTGAGAATTCCCTGTCTAGACCAGGAGTTAGTCTAAGCCTTCAATGAAAAGCCAGAATTGCTCTGTGATCACATCCGTCCCGGCGGTCTTAGAGGAGGGAGCCCAGGGAAAGGGCTATTTTAAGAAACTGACGTTTCAATCCTACTTTTTTCCCTTTAGCATGAACTGCAATGAGTCAATTTGCTAAGAACAGAATTCTCATTTTTAAACGGACCCAAGGAACACAGTGAGTTCTCAGTGACTACATGTTGGATTTAAAATTGCCCTGATTTTCAGGATCATGGGTTTGGAATACTTATATTCACATTTTCTTCAAGAAATTACAGTGATTACTGTTAAGGTTTTATAAATAAGCATTTTCGGGGACCCGTAAGTGGATATTCTCCAATGCTTAAGGCGTATGCAGCATTGACTAGCCTGCCATCCACCATGGCGCCCGCAGGAGAGCGCTGTCACCCCCCGCCCCGCCCCCCAAGCACCACACTGACGCTAGCACGGTCATGAACTGTGCCGTTGGCAAGCGTGCTTTGATTTCCCAACCTTCATTATTTCTAGTTTACTTACGTTTATCATGAATGAATGTTGAATTGTATCACATTATTTTCCATCGACTGAGAGGCTGTTAATGAATCCTTCCGATCAGCCCATAACTAAAACAGCATGTAAACTACAAAAGCAGACTTCTCTCCCCTTCCTTTTACAGTACAATGCCATTTCCCACTCTTTTTAACTCAGCTCTACCCAGATGGCTTTGTCAGAGTCAGCATCCAAAAAGCTTGGGGTCATCCCAGACTTTTCCTCACCCAACCCCCCCCATTCTAATCTTTCAGCAAAGTCGGCTGCCTGCCCCGTCCACACCATCATCAGGCATCCCCTCCAGCCGGTGACACGTCAAAGGCCATCCCTTGGCTTAAAACCTCCAGTGACTTTCCCTCTTTCTTTGCCCAGATATTTGCATGTTCCTCCTCTATTTAAATGTCACCTTAGCAGAGGCCTTCTGTGACACCCCATGGGAGAGCTTGTCACACCCTACCTCACTCTCTCCTTTATCCGGTTTTAGATTTCTTTTTTCCTAGCACTTAGCCCCATCTGACTCACCGAGCTTATATTATAATTAAGAGAAAAACAAGGAACAACTTTGTTTTCCTTACTGTAGTTCTATTTGTTGGGGGGAAAAGATCCCATTGCCAATATCAACATAGGTTTTTTTGGGTTGTTTTTAAGCAGTGGTGAGATTGGCAGATTCTGGAATCCAGGTTATGGTTGCCTCCTAAGTGTTTAGTTATGGACTACTATATGGCATGTACTCTTTCTAAAATTCAGGAGACTTGGGTAAGATATGAAGGGTTTGTATTATCCCTACTGATTTGAACTCAGGCACTGTAGTCTCGGATTACAGTCTCAAATAACATAAAATGACCTTATTTTAACATTACTGGTCCCTATCCTTAAAAGGGGTATATATTAAGAAAAATAAATTGAAACAGAAACAACAATGCAATATTTATTTTATACATACAGTTGAACTGGGTACATAGTAAACTATAAAAATTCCAAATAGTTATCTCTAAAGGAAATCCTTTGTTTACATGGTTTTACATATTAATTACTCTGGAAAGTTTCTGAACTCTGTTTAGTAGTAGATCTCCTTTCTTGATAGTTTCTTGGTACTGCCAGTTCTTGCTATCAGGCCTATAAATAAATTCAAGAAAAAAATGAATTATTTACCAGTCACATTACTCCATAACAAGAGTCGACCTACTTTTAAAAGAATGCCCCTTATTCTAACACACAAATGACGTACCTGTTGGTCTCCACTATTTCATTTACTTTATCTATTTTGCAGTGTAGTCTCCCTGCAGCAATAAATCTGGACAGCTCCCTACAATTAAGGGGGGGGGGGGAAAGAAGGGCATTAGAGTATGAGCCTTACACAAAATTCTTAAACTGCACTAAATACATGCTTCCACTCCTCTCAAGGTAACATTCAGTTGGCTTCCCGCCTGCGCTTTTGACTATGCAGCAGCTGGGACAATCGTCGGGGGCATACTGCAGGATCATCCCAGAAGATTAAATCACTTACTGGAATAAACGGCAAATTCATATTTGAGTGTACATATCAAAGAATGAAATCATTCATAAGCACATCTTTAAAGCTTCAGAGAAAAACTTGGAGGCAGAAAAATAATAATAATGAAACAGCAGATGATGCTCAGGATTTTCAAATTAAGACAAGAATATGCCACAATAAATAAGGATCAGGAATGCACAGCTGATATTAATCTGCTGTGAAAAAGTATTTCTGAATATCTATGTAGTCATAACCCAAACCTCAAAATTAAGATAGGTAGAACATGCTTACACATAAATCTCAATAAGCATGAGTAATGAAACACTATCAAAGATTGTGTACCAACAAAGAGGAAAAAAAGTAAATGCTTAAAAATGTACAAGAGTGGGCGCCTGGGTGGCTCAGTTGTTAAGCAACTGCCTTCGGCTCAGGTCATGGTCCCAGGGTCCTGGGATCAAGTCCCATATCGGGCTCTCTGCTCCGCGGGAAGCCTGCTTCTCCCTCTCCCACTCCCCCTTGCTTGTGTTCCCTCTCTCACTGTGTCTCTCTCTGTCAAATAAATAAATAAAATCTTAAAAAAAAAAAAAAAATGTACAAGAGCTATATGAAGACTTTACATTACATGGAAAGATGACTGCTTTAAAATAAAAATCTACTTGTAATAGAATTGTTAAAAATTATATGACCGGTTACTCTCCCAGATACTAAAACATCTTGATCCTAGCACATAAACAAAAAAGAGACTCTTCTAACAAAAGTGCCATTTGAAATCCACAGGAAAGGGCTGCTTTGAGACAAATCCTAGAAAAAAAACTGATAAATCTGGTTACATACAGAGAATGTTCACATAGGATAATACCACCAAAACCAAGTCACGAACTAAACGACAACGTGGATAGAAGATGTTTGCAGTATAAATTGGGGGGGGGGGGGAAATTTCAGACAAAAGGCTCATTTAAAAACAGAGGCAAAGTACATACACAAAAAAGATCAATTTTACTCATTAAAAATGCAAATTAAAGCTAAAATGAAATGCCATCATTCTAGGGAGAACAAAGCATAATGGAATGTTGAGGAAGGTCAGAGACAAACACCATGTCTCACACTTACTGGAGAGCAAGTAATATAATTAGATGAGAAAGTGTGTTACTTGGATTTGTGCTTTAAAAGTGTCAAGTATCATAACTAATTGCCCCAGAGACCCACTATGCCTTCTGTACTAGTTGTGTCCAAAAAAAAAAAATCTATGAAAAGGAACTAGTTCTTAATGCTTTCTCATTCTTCTTAATAAAGTGTTTTTAATAAGGAAATGTATAATTTTGGAAAATCTGGTTATGAGCTTCAAAAAGCCTGAAAGACAAGTTACTGCTATTGGAAGATCTTAAGCTGGAGGTCATCCTAAACTAGCAAGCACTGTTCAGTTACAGAGCATGCCCTATTTCTATACTCTCCATCAAAATATATTTCGATCCAGTTGCTACAGTGTCCAGTCTTTTTCAACTGTTTGAGTTCTTTTACTGAGTGGCTTTCTACACTTGGGTTCATTTTCCAGACACTTAAATAGTTCCATCTCCACAGGGAATCCATTTGCAACTATTATTCCGGGACTGAGGTTCACAGAGAAAATCATACAAGATCTAACAGCCTTCCTAGTCCCACCCTAAACTTGAGACAGGGGGAAACCTCTGAAAGTGGTTCTGACTTACAAAGCAGCTCCAGGGATGCACTCTGACTCAAGAATGCCCTCTGCTGAGGTGAGGACAGACTGCCCCATTCTCAGAGCCGTACTGTCTACACCTAGGCGGACGGCGAGGCTGCTGCCCGTGCCGGCATCACTGGACTCGAGGCCTTCCCGTAACCTCTGCCCAGACTACTTGAGGAGAGCCTGGCACTTAAAGCACTGCCTATCTCAGTTCCTGTACATACTGCCACACACTCTATCCAGGACAACTAGGCTACTGGTTTCAAAAACATGTATCTGTGCTAATTTCTTCCATTGGGAAAGCACTTTTTTCCTTAGCTTCTTAAAAAAATCTTAAAGCAGCAACATCCAGTCTACAGGTCCACCAGAAGGCATCTGTGGATGTGTCCATTTCTCAGGCACTTCAATCAGATACAATGACTCCTAGGTATGCTCATTCTGAACTATATGCATCAAGAATAATCTGGGCACAGCTTCCTTTCTGGTTACAACAACAAAATTTAACTCCAAATGTCCTATGTTTCCATTCAAGTCCCATTCCCAGCTTTAGAGCCAAAGCACTTGTCATCTCCCTATGTGCCAATCAAACACATCCCAGGATGACTCATCTTCCCCAGCCATGATTTCTCCAAGCCCTGAGCGTGGTGGCTCATACACAGAAGGTATGCAGTAATGATGACCCGAGTATTTACTGAACAAACAACCTACCAATCAGATTTGCATCCCTTGTTTCAAACAGAAGACCTACCAACAAAGTTGTGTAACACAGTGCATGGGTTTCTAACCTTAAACCTGTCAACAGTAGCGTTTCCTCAAATAACGGACCCTTCCTATTCTCCCGACAATATCTTACTGAGTCTAAGGAAGTAGAGAAGTAGAAGAATGGTGTAGAATTATGTTCAACTTACCAAATCAGACCCTCCTTAAAAAAGGATTTCACCTAAAATGATTTTTATAAGGGAGGAGAAAAAGAATCTGGGAAAACCCAGATGTGAATTGGGTATCAGAAATTTAAAACAAGATCTTAGTAGGTAACAATTAGAGCTCTATACAACTTTTGCCTTTAGAGCTGGTCTGCAACCATAAAGGGAAAAAACTGAAATACCACCTGAAACGTACCACGTCTGGAATGCAGAGGTCATTGTAATGACTTACAAGAAGGCTGCAGTATGTCTAAGTGACATGTTCCTGCTTTAGTTCATCTTACCCAAAATTTCACGTGAGCCTCAAATGGCCCCCAAGTAGTGAAAGCTGTATCACCTCCAAGGCACAGTTAAGAAACTGAGGAAGGGACAGAACCAGACCAAGGCCACAGGGCTATTCAGTGGCAGCTAGAACAAGGAGCCAGGCCAACCCTGTTCTTCATGCACTGCTCACCACGGTAAGCCACTCGTTCCCCTGAGTCATGAGAATCACACTCATAATGGCCATCCCCCATCCCAGTAACCAGTTCTCTTGGGCAGTGGTAACCAGACTTAAATTTCAAAAATTAGTTCAATTCCAAAATAAAACTAACCTAGGAAGACCAGCCTTCTATTTTGGTAAGGATAATTTTTAAGATGCAAAACTATCACTGCCTTTTTTCTTTCAAAGGAAGAGAATAAGGGGATTCCTGGTGGTGACTGCCAGACAGTTTAGGTTATACACAGATCTTACGTACTGGTGTCTGAAACTCTGGAGTGGTTAAAAAACAGGATACGTATGTAATAAAGCAGATACAACAACATGTTAATTATAGAATCAATCACTTATGGGAATTCACTAATTCCTTAGAATTTCCTACATGTTTGAAATTTTTCATAATAAATTAGAAAAATCAAACCCCTAAAAAGAGAATTTTTTTTTTTAAATGAAATATACCATCACTGAATTTTACCAAATGACCATCTTTTTCATTTTGGGCCACTGAAAACTACCACCAGCACTTAACAGATCTATCTTTGGGAACCACGGATCCAGATACACTAAGGAAAGCACATACTCTGTGTACGTCTCCCACACTCCACTCCCACCACCCTAGTTCAGGTCACCGTAACAGCTGCTCCATGAGCTCCTGCATTCAACAGCCCACCAAGTCTCCCTGTCCCCTCGAGGTCTGTGTAAGGTAGGGTTTCATGCTTGATCACTGTCATGCTTAAAATCCCCCAATGGCTTCCCACAGGACCTAGATTAAAACCCAAGCTCCATACCATGGCCTACCAGGCCCTGCACAAACGTACATGTGCCTGAGTCTCCCACTGCTGCCCCTCCCCCACCACTACCACTCCATGGCAGCCACACGCATCTTTTTGTTGTATTATCTCAAGATTCATTTCTATCTGAAATTACCTTATGTATTTATTTGCTTACTTGCTAACTCTCCCCATATAAAAAGCATCAAATACTCAAGTCCATGACGACAAGGACCTTACTTAAACAATGCCAACCATACAGTAATGGCTTAGTATTTGATGAATCATTGATTTAAGGGCTAAAAGTCCCATCTTTAACAACTAATGTGACCAGAATTGCAGCAGCAACCAAAAACAATGAAGGCATTAGCAGAGAAAATATGACCTTAATGTGAAACATGAGAGTGGCCTCTAGGAGTCACCACCATTAACAGCAGTGTGGTCCACAAAGAAGGGACAGAATTCTCCTGTCATAACACCTGGTCTGACTTAACCACTCTACAACTCAGTATTCCCAGCTGTTAATAAAAGGGGCACATCATGAAGGCAGATGACAGATGATTATTCTGATAATGTTTAGAGAAAAATTTTTTTTTTTATAATTGAGGGAAGCAATGTAAATGGAGAAAATGTACAAGCTGAGACATTAAATAACTTTAAGAGATATGCATTAACATATTATTATTTATACTTACTGATCAATGAATTCCACACCAACACCAAAGGCTTCTGCCATATAGCCAAGAGTTAATGACCTATAGGATTCCAGCAGCTGGCTGTATGCATGAATTCTCATTTCTCTGACATAGTATCGATAGTGAGGAGCAAAAAGCCAGTCCTTTTTCATTTCCTGTTCCACAATAGCTGCAATGAATAAGACGACAAATTATAAGAGATAGAGCTTTTAGAAATAACTAAGACTGAATGGTAAAATGTACAGAGGATACTGATCAGCAATCCAAACAAATACAAATTATTTTACTAAATAACTACTATGTATCACTACTCAGAATAGTGAGGATATGGCAGTAAACCAAAAGACAAGATCCCTGCTGCCACAGAAACTAAATTTTCAAAGAGCAGAGAGATGAATAAACAAAATACTCTTAGTAACAAATTCTGTGTTGAAAATAAGAGTGACAGGGCGACTAGGAGGCCTTCCGCTGGATTGGGGTGGACAAGGAAGACCTCTCAGAGGAGCCAGGCAAACAGCAGGAGGCACAGAGCAATGCAAATAATGCAGAAGTTGTTGTCATCCCTCTCCACCCCCCCACCCCCCCACCCCCACCGTGGGAAGAGCCAGGCTCAGCCCAGAAGAGAAAGGAGGACAGATTTGGTATAAAGCAGCAGGGGGGGGGCAGCTACAGGGATATGGAAGGTGAGCAAGACAAAAGAATCAAAAATAGACTTGTGTCTCTGGCTTTAACAAGAAGCAAATCCCTGGAGAAGAATTTTTGTTTTCTGGTTTTGGAGATTTTTTTGGAGGGGTCAGGGCAAGGGAGATTCACAGTGTTCAAGTGGATTCACCTGTGCATCCAAGTGAAGATACCAAGGAGATATTTAAGTATGGGTCTGGCACTCACTGAAAAGTCTGGGGCTGGAGACATGATTTTGGGAATCACTGCCATCCAGATATATTTGATGATAGAATGAAGATGGAGACAAGGGCAATGACCAAGTCTGAGGCAGTCACTGAGAGGTCTAACGAAGGATGAGGTTGTAGGTCGGGGGGAAACAAGGCTGTGTTATTGTTCAAGAGAACAAAATTGTGGCAAGATGCAAAGGTTGCTCAACATCAAAAGAGATAAGGATGAGTAAGGCTACACATGGTTTAGCAACACGGAAATCAATGGCCTTAAAATGAGATGATGCTCATTCTCACAAAAGAAATGCATAAACATCAAGTCATTATGTTGTACAGCTTAAACTTTATGTCAGATCTCAATAAAACTGGAAAAAAAATACAGTAAGAAAATCTATGGTAGAGAATGGGAAGAAAAATGTTGGTCAGGATGGGTCACATTCATAAGCCGAACATAAAATATTTTCTTCTGTCATTTATGTGCCATTTAAAAGAAGACTCAAGAGTTCAATAAAAACTGTCCTTGGAAACAAGCAAGAAATGAGTAAAATATGAATGTATTTTTCTCCTCTCAGACTGGCTAAGAGTGGAGGGGGGGAGGGGGTGGGGGGGAAGGCTCTCTTCAAATGATGTAAATTGAGGGGCGCACCTCGCTGGCTCAGTCGGACTGTGCAACTCTTGATCTTGGGGTCATAAGTTTGAGCCCCACGATGGGTGCAGAGATTAAAAATAAAATCTTTAAAAAAAAAATCGATGTAAATTAAAAGAAGTAAAAACTGTGAAACTATACATTAATCAGCATAGGGAACATAGTAATGTATTAACTTTGTATGGTGACAGATGGTAACTACATTTATATGGGTCATCATTTTAAAATGTATATAAACATCAAATCACTATGTTGTACATCTGAAATTGACATTGTATCTCAGTTATACTTCAGAAAAAAATTGCGTAAATATAAATTGGCACAATATTGCTGGAGGGCAACAGTGATCAAGATGTAATGTATTTCCACTTTGTAAAATTCACTTTCTTGGATTTTTTTCTTAACGAAGTAAGGAAGTAGAAAAGATGAATTATAAGAGAATGTTCAAAACAAAGTTGCTCACAATAGAAGAAAACTGTAAACAGCGTAATTTTTTTTATCTAGAGGATAAATTATGGCACATCCAACACACTGAAATAGAAGGTCTTCTAAAAGGATAACTAGAAGCTCCAAGGAGCTCCACCTGTTCGATTTACCACTACATCCGCAGTGTCTGACACAGGACAACTACTTAAAAATACTTACTGACTCAATGACCAACTATTTTTATAGAGTCATGAAAAGATACTTGCATTATATCGTGAAGAGAAAAAAAGCCACTTAGAAAACAGCACGTAAAATACACCCACATATGTTTAATGGTGTTACGTGCTTGTATCTCTGGATACAAATGTCCCTGTAGGACACACTTGAAACTTGATAGTGGCAGTCACCTCTAGAGAAAGGACTCTTGACAGGTTAGGGAGAGCCTTTTTCTTCTTCATAGGACAGTGTGAAATTTTTCCATGGGTATGTATAACCCTGGGTTTTTGGCATATTGTTTTCCCATTTCTTAAAGTGCATTTAAATGAACAAAAGGTTTGGAAAGATACATAAAATCTTAAAATGGTTATCTCTGGAAGAATTTTGTGAGTGAACATGTGTATGGATTTGGGAACAGGGCCTTCTCTATTTTTAATTTTAAAAACAATTGGGTATTACCTAGGATAGGATGCAGTTTCCTTTTCCAGATGAAATATTTTAAAGTACATACATTATGAATATTCAGGGAAGCAAACAGGCTCACAAAACCAAATAAATCCTACATGTCTCAGTACACTAGAGAGAATAAAGGATACAAATAATGATGACTATCATCAAAGAAAATTTATCCTGTTTTCTGCATTTAAAATGTCTGGGAGGGGCGCCTGGGTGGCTCAGTCAGTTAAGCGTCTGCCTTCCGCTCTGGTCATGATCTCAGGGTCCTGGGGTCGAGCCCTGCATCGGGCTCCCTGCTCAGCGGGAAGCCTGCTTCTCCCTCTCCCACTCGCCCTGCTTGTGTTCCCTCTCTCGCTGTGTCTGTCAAATAAAATCTTTAAAAAAATAAAATATCTGGGAAATGTATACATTTGGTAGAGATAAGTTTCACCCACAGTATTCAAATAAAAGATTGCTGTTAGGAATGGGGACAGTAGGAAAAGATTAATATCTAAACAATTCAAAGGTTTCCCAAAGCCATGAATTTCATTTCATGTTTTCCTCACTTTCCTCTTAAATTAACCAACGCAGCAGATTTGCACAGAGCACGCAATAATGTACAGGCAATGTGCTGGCGTCCAGTTCCTTACGAAGATAAAAAAAAAAAAAAACAACCTGCTTCCAATAATTCCAGTTAGTAGAAGGAACAAACAGAAAGAATCACAAAATAACATACTATTTTAAAATGGGGCATATGACCAAAAAGCACACAAAAGAGGTTCAACATCAGAGAGATCAGAGAAATGCCAATCAAAACCACCATATACCACTTACACACCCAGTAAGAAGCCTATAATCAAAAAGACACAACAACAAGTATGGGATGTGAGGAGACTGAAACACACACACACACTGCTGGTGGGAATGTAAAATGGTGTAACTGCTTTGGAAAACAGTTTAGCAGTTCCTCAAAAGGTTAATCAAAGCGTTACTGTATGACCCAGCAGCTCCACTACTAAATATACACACACCCCCAAGAGAAAAACCATAGGTCTATACAAAACGTAGACAAATGTTCCTTACAGCCAAAAAGGGGACACAACCAGACGTCCATCAATGGAAGAAGGGATTATAAAAATGTGGTATTTCCATATAATGGAGTATCATTCAGCCATAAAACGAAATGGAGCACTGAGACATGCCAAAGCACGGATGACCCAAGAAAGGATGATGTTAGGGAAAAGGAACCAGGCACAGAGTGCCGCACAGATATGATGCCATTCATATGAAATGTGAGAGTAAGAACACACAAATCTATGGAGATAGATCAGTGGTAGCTGGGGGAGGAACAGGAAGTGACTGCTCAATGGGAACAGAGTTCCTTTTGCAGTGAAGATGTTCAGGAATTAGTGATGATGACGGCACAGCCTTGTCAAGATGATAAAGCCACCACATTTTACACATTTTAAACTGGTGAATTTTATATTTATATATCAAGTAAAAAAGGGAGCATAAAATGAGAGCTCCCCAGGAATGCAGGGAAGGGATTCATTCTGAGTGAAGAAGGGAAAGGCCCCACATTTGAACAGTAATTCTGCAATACGATCTTGTGTGCAAATGCACCTGTGTATACATTTCAGAAACTGAGGCCAGGCAGGTAACTCATCATACGCGAAGGGCCCTGGTTCCCACATTACACAGGGCAAGTAGTATGAATTCCATAAACACTGGGCCAAAACCCACTTCAAAAATAGACCAAGCATTGGGGAGCCTGGGTGGCTCAGTTGGGTAAGCGTCTGACTCTTGATTTCGGCCCAGGTCATGATCTCAGGGTTGTCAGACAGAGCCCCGCGTGTGATTCTCTCTCCCTCTTCCTCTGCCCTTCCCCCTGCTCTCTAACATAAATAAATCTTCAAAAAAATTTTTCTAAACAAACCTTTAACAGCGTAAACATCAATCTTACCTCTTGGGCCATATAAAAACAGTCAGTCTGCTAACCCCCCCCTTCTAAACAAAAAGGGGCAAAAAAATGGAGCCACAGTAATCAAAGACCTGCAGCAAAGACCTGCACGGTCTGTCACATATGTGAACAATCATCTTAGTTATCTGCATACAGGATCAGGATTAAGACAAAGATCACTGAAATGAGCAGCTCTATCCTCACCTAAGGACTGGAAGAAAACTGAGTAACGACACTCATAGAGTGAAAACAGGTACTGCCGGACCGCTGGAAGGCTATGCAGCACCTCGAGGATCTCGGCTCCTTTAATCACCTACAAATGAAAAAAAAAACAACAAAAACAAAAAACACACAAATGTATGCTTTAAGGTGTATTTAGGTTAGAAAAGTTTGGAGTAATTTCTAAATATGAGTATTAAAGATTCAGGCATTACCTTTTCCCTGAGATCTGGTCTTTCTAAGGCAATCATGCTGACGTAGACAGTGTAAGTCACAAAGGTCTTATAATCCATAAGTTCATAGGATGTGAATGTTGACACTGTGTCAAGGAAGAGTTCAGCTGCCTGTTTGAAATCACGAATAGCCACACAGTAAAGACCTTGATATACCTTTAGGCGATTTCTCCTGTCCCAATCTCCTCCTTCCTCTATTAAGCTATAAATAAAAAATAGTAAGGTCACAATCTGGAAACAGACAAGGCCACCTTTTGTAAGTGTTGTGTTCTTTTCAAACAGAAAACAACTTGAATCAGAAGGCAATATTTAAAGAAAATATTTTACTAAAAAGCACATCAATTATTTGACCTAATTTACTAGTTGTAAATAAAATAGGTAAATTTCTTACATCGGTTTCTTATTTATAGCATAATTTACAGGGAATATATCGCCATCATTAAAAAGTACCTTTTGGCCTTCTCTGTGTTTCGTGTGATGAGATCATTATCCATATAAAATAATCCAATCCTAAGAAGATAGAACACAATATCCAGTCGGTGACCCAAGGCCACAGTTTTGTCATATGTCTTGCGAAAGGCTGTCAGAGCACCCTCCTGTCAAGAGAACCAAGGCAACAGGTGAGAAAAGGTTAAAAGTTTCAAATGCTATCAGCTGTCTGGAATTCTCTTAACAAGGGGTAGAGGGAATAGGTAGGAATAAGATAACCACGAACTGGTAACGTTGAAGCTGGGTGATAACTGCATGGGGGGGTGGGGTTCATTATACTTTTCTCTCCACTTGTATAAACTATAAAAAATACATCAGATATGCCTAAGCATATACTTAACAGTCTAAAAAATAATATAAGAAAAACATTCACAATTTATTCTCAATTGTTTCAACATTCTTTGTTGTACATATTCAGCATTTTCCCCCTTAATCACAATTTATTATATCACTATCCTGTAAATTATCACACTACTTTAAGGGTAACGGAAGCTTTACCTTAGTCACTGACCATGAGAATACAAAGGAGTATTTAAATATATAAGTCTGTGTTAAAATATTGTGGAATAAAATGTTTCTATTGCTTTAAAGACACAAACATGAATAAAATCATTTGTCTATATGTGGTAATTCTTAGTCTGTGTCTGGGTTTATGTAATTGTAAGTTACACCTCACAAGTTAGTAAGACAGTAATGGGCACACCTGGCACTCAGATCTTGGTTTCTAAATACAACTCCCCGCCCCCCACATGCTAAAAGAAACCAAGGATCCTTGGAGAAATGGATGATTCCAGGTTTGAAGAGTAAAAATAACAGGTGAGCCTGTAACAGCTTGTTGTGTGAGAAAATAAGGAAGACCAAGGAGATGTCAAACAAAGAAGACTTCTTGAAGGAGCTTCCACTAACATGCCTGTAACAAGATGAGTACCATAAAGAGTAATGACTGTGAGCAATGGTAACACAGCGAATAATAAAAATCCATTGAATAAGTTAATAATATATTTAAAATGAGAGTAAACAGGAGAGAAAAAAAGAAAGCTCTTCTTTTTAGAAAAATGCTACTTAACATGGAAAATGACATGAGCACATCACCAATGTAACTCCTGATATTGACTCAAGCATGTTCTTGTTGAAATTCCTCAAATCCAGAATCAAAAGCTTTAAGTTTCTCATTCACATCTAATAATGTATCCTCTTTAAAACCAAATCACATCACACAACTGAGAAAACCACACAAACTGTTGGCTATTTTTTTAAAAACATTTATTCATTTGAGAGAGAGACAGCGCACACTCATGGTAGAGGGACAGAGGGAGAAAATCCTCAAGCAGACGCCCTGCTGAGTGCAAAGCCCGTCGTCATGGGGCTGGATCTCAGGACCCTGAGATCATGACCGAAGCTGAAATCAAGAGTCCGACGCTCAACCAACTGAATCACCCAGGCACCCCCATTAGCTATTTTTTTTTTTTTTTAAAGATTTTATTTATTTATTTGACAGAGAGAGACACAGCGAGAGAGGGAACACAAGCAGGGGGAGTGGGAGAGGGAGAAGCAGGCTTCCCACTGAGCAGGGAGCCCAATGCTGGGCTCGATCCCAGGACCCTGGGATCATGACCTGAGCCGAAGGCAGACGCTCAACGACTGAGCCACCCAGGCGCCCCCCCATTAGCTATTTTTAAGTTGTTCTGTATTTCCCAAATTTTTACAGTGACCAAATCTTAAATTTACAATAAGAAAAATCTTGTTTTAAACCTAAAATGGGATGCCTGGGTGGCTCAGTTGCTTGAGCGTCTACCTTTGGCTCAGGTCATGATCCCAGGGTCCCGCATCGGGCTCCCTGCTCATTGGGGAGCCTGCTTCTCCCTCTGCCTTCCGCTCCCCACTTGTGCGCTCACTCTCTCTCTCTGGCAAATAAAATCTTTTAAAAAATAAACAAACCTAAAATAATAGTTCTTATCACTAACATTTGAGCTCTCTGCCCCTATGTTTAATCCTCATTAAGCAGGAACTGTTGTTACCATATTTTACAGCTGAGGAAACGGAGGGTCCAGGAAATGGTATTACTGAAACCAGAACTTTAACCCAGGCAATCTGATCCAAGAACTCATACTAATACTTTTTTATATTGATGCCATGACATCTGTCATGTAAATACTTCAGGATGCACTGCTTAAAATTAATGACATTCAAAGCCCATCCTCCTAACCACTATTAACACAACTGCTAAATTAAATTCAAAAGATGTAATACCTGTGGACATCCGTCTCATGCAGTGATAGGAAAGTACCGATCAGGTTGGCCACTACTGGAAGAAATGGCCACATATATTAAGACAAAAGTCCTTCCTTGTCCCAACAATTCCATTTCCCAGAATACACCCTAGAGAACATTAGCATATATCCACAAGGAGGCACATTCAGGCAGGTTTCTCCATCAGCAGCTTGTACTAGCAAGAACAGCTGAAAACAACATCCATGTCCACCAACAGCTCAAGAGTTAAGTAAACTCTAGCACAGCCTTACAATGGACTAGCTAGCAGCTGACCAGAAGACGTATCCCGGTTATACACATTAACGTGGAAAGGTCACGATTCAATGCTGAATGAAAAAGTAAACAGGACAACATGAGTTCACTGTAGGCCCACTTACTAAAAAAAACCCACCTTTTTTGTATTTCATTTTTTTTTTTTTTAAAGATTTTATTTATTTGACAGAGACACAGCGAGAGAGGGAACACAAGCAGGGGGAGTGGGAGAGGGAGAAGCAGGCTTCCCGCCGATGCGGGGCTCAATCCCAGGACCCTGAGATCATGACCTGAGCCGAAGGCAGACGCTTAACCATCTGAGCCACCCAGGCGCCCTCATTTTTTTTTTTTTAATCTCTACATGGGGCTCAAATTCACGACCCCGAGACCAAGGGTCACGCGCTCCACTGACAGCCAGGTAGGTGCCCCCAAAATCAATTTTTTATTTTTTTTTATTTTTTTTTATTTTTTATTTTTTTTATTTTTATTTGAGAGAGAGAATGAGAGAGAGAGAGAGCACAAGAGGGGGGAGTGGGAGAGGGAGAAGCAGACTCCCTGCCGAGCAGGGAGCCCGATGCGGGACTCGATCCCGGGACTCCAGGATCATGACCTGAGCCGAAGGCAGTCGCTTAACCAACTGAGCCACCCAGGCGCCCCAAAATCAATTTTTTAAAATATAATACTACCTAATTTACGTGCCTGTAAATATATAATAAAACAACTTAAAATGCTCACCTTTGAGGAGATAGGGAATAAAGAAAAATCAAACAGAACTTCAGCATTAACTCTAATGTTCAGTTTCTTATAAGGAGACTATTACTTGTATAAATAATTTTTTAAAATTCAACAGAACCAGTGCTTTCCAACCAACGTGAGAGAAGTGCACTACTAAGAATGATCCCAATTTTGTAAGAGCAGTAAACCAACAAATCTTTGCAAGAGCCCTTAAGTTTTACTGGCGTGGACAAAGAGAAGAACACACACACCCGGCTGGACAGGGGATAGAAAGAGAACTTTTTCTTGACTCATTTTTGTGCTGATTCGCTAGGCCAGGTAAGCACATTACCTTTGCGCTGGTTTTTTTTAAAGGAAGTGAATTTTTGAAATAGTGCCTCTCTGCGGGGACCGTCTCCACTCACCTTGTCGCCTATCCGGCACAGGTACTCGGCCTTGGCCATCATGGCATCCCGGATTTCGCTCTCTCCCAGATTCTTCTCTGCATCTTCCAGCTCCTCGTCCAAACGTTTCAACTCTTCCTCGTTCGCCTTCTTCATTTTATTGAGCAGGTCCGTGTCCATCTGCCAGTCGAGGGATTTGCACAAGGCTTCGTAATAAGGAGCCATGTCTGAGAGCCAAAAAGAGGGACAGGACTTACAAGCCGGCGCCCCTGGTGCCCTCAAAATCAGTGTCCACCCCCTTCTTACACACGCACACACACACACACACACCCGTCGGCTCATCCACCACTCTCCTCCCCGTGACCCCGTGACACACACACACACACACACACACACACACCACCACCCCCCCCGTCGGCTCATCCACCACTCTCCTCCCTGTGACCAGGAAGGCATGGGACAGAAGAGCCTGGCAAAGAGCTTGGCAAAACGTAGACGTCTGCTGCTGGGAGACGGCTTAGACACATCCTCAGACATCTATGTTCAAGTCTACACAGCCCAGGGGCACCGGCCCCACTCCACCCCGTCATGCGGACAGCTGACCTCTCCTACAGGGCTGCCCCAGCCCGGGCCCGGCCGCTAAGAACAGCAAGTCCTGAGCCTCTCCTCCGGGCCTGGCTCGGAGCTCGATCCCTCGGCATATCCCCCCAAAGCTGCTTTCAGAGAAGGGCCCCCACGGATGCAGACCCCCCCCCAACCGAGAGCAAGGCTGGAGGGCCCCGAGGACACCCCCCACCCAAGCCCGGAGCCCCTTCGGGGAAAATGCCCGCAGGCTCCGGGGCGCGGGGCCAGCCCAGGCCTAGGCCGCTGACTCGGCGCTCGCGCGGGCCTCACTATTATCCCGGACGGCCGCCATCAGCTCGTCGCGCACGGCCGCGTCCCCGCGGTGCTCGGGCAGGCTGAGCAGGAAGCGCAGCTGCGCAATGCGCAGGTCGGGGTTCTTGGGCAGACCCTCCTCCTCTAGGTTCTCCAGCGGCATCTCGGCGGCGGGGTAACAGCTGGGGGCGGACGGCAAGTCGGCGCGGACTCGCGGCGGCTGCGGCAGCGGAAGCGGGAGGAGTCGGCGAGGGCGCCCGGCCGCCTCCGGCCCGGCTTCCGGTCCCGGGCCAGCCTCCGCCAGCAGCGCCTTCTGCTGGACAGGCTTCGGAACACCTCACCCGGCCTGAGCGCCGGCGCCCCCGTGTGGTCACGAACGGCTTTCCCTCGCTCCTGGCCGCGACAGACAGTCCCAGGATACGTGCCGCCCAACTGGGAAGATCCATTTTCCGAAACTCTCCCTCCCTCCCTTTTTAGCTAGTCTACTTTTCATCCTGTTCGTAACTGACAGGAGCTGGCAAGCTTTTGAAATTTTTGAAAATATCATCATCATCCCATCACCATCACCAACAATAAAAACAGACTCTAAAATTTGTGGAGTCCTTCCTCTTTGCCTGAGCAAGATTGTGTATCAGCTATTTAGCAATGCAGAAATAAAAGCCTCTGTGCACAGCTCTAAAACCCATGTTCCGCCAGTCTAAGAAAATGCCACAACATTAATATGTTGTTTATGCATAATTTAAATCATTGCATGCCTGCATTTTCAGCCTCTTTTTGTTCTTGTAACTACAGTCTTCAGACTTGGTAATGGTCACGTGAAATTCCATCCAGTGAATTTGCCATAATTTACTTTTATTCTTCCTTCCATTACAGGTCCCTTGAGGTCGTCCAGAGTTGTTATTTTCTTAATATAAAACCTGAGATGAACATCACAGGTCATTTGGTATTTTACAGTTTTTTTTTTTTCCCCTAAGCATAAATTCCCATGCAGGATTAATAGACAAAAGGTAGGAATGTTCTGTGAGTTTTGAATATTTAATGTCACATGGTTTTCCAAAAGAATTGAACCAGTTTATACAGCCAGTGAAACGTTTGGGACTGCCACATTTGTCCCAGCAGTAAGCATTATACCACACATTTTTTATGATTTACTTGTTTCGGTAAAAACAAGCATTTTGAAGACACCTAAAAGGACGATAAAGAACATAGAAAAACATTATGAGGACTCCATCATGTTAAGCTTTTGGGGAAGAACTTTCTAACCATCTTTCGTTCATTGATTCAACAGATTTATTACGTGGTTGCAAAGTACTAGGGGCGGTTCCAGGCACCTGCGACCCAGCAGTGAAGAACACAAGACCTTGTCCTTGTGGAACTTACACTCTAGAGACACTTAGCTTCACTGAAAGGCACCTAGATATGTTAATAGGATCATTCTATACTTGTACCTGATACACTGTTCTGTTCCATCCGCCATGTATAGTAGATACCTTTCCATGCCAATAAATATGGACGACATCATCACCTCTAATGACCACATAGGATTCCATTGTTTTTATGTACCAACTTTTGTCCCATCAGTCCTTAATTGCTATCAATTTGGGTAATGATTATGTCTTCAGTCTCATAAATACCAGTGTTGATCATCTATGTGCATATATTTTCACATTTATACAATCATTTCTTTTTTAAGATTTATTTATTTATTTGAGAAAGAGAGAGAAAGAAAGAGCAGGGGGAGGGGCAGAGGGAGAGGGGGAGAGAGAATCCTCAAGCAGACTCCCTGCTGAGAGCAGAGCCCAATGTGGGGCTTGATCCCAGGACCCTGAGATCATGACCTGAGCCAAGATCAAGAGTTGGCCACTTAACTGACTGAGCCACCCAGGTGCCCCTCTATAATCACTTCTTAACCCACATCCCTACAAGTGTAATTTCTAATTAAGAGGGTCTAAGCACTTTGTATTTTGACATATTACATAGGGATTATATAAATTATTTTTCCAAAAAATGACATAGCAATTTATATTCCCACCAATATTTAAAAAAGGACCTGTTTCCCTCTTTGCCAATACACTTTTATCAACCATTTTAAGCTTTGACAATTTTAGCAATGTTGCTTTCCTTTACATTTATTATTATAAGGTTGAATTCTTTTCACATATCTGCTATGTATATTTCCTCTTATGAAATGCCTGTTTTGCTTTGTCAATTCTCCTACAGAATTTTGTTAATTTGTAAGCACTCTTCATATCTTAAGGATACTAACTGCCTGTCAAGTGTTGCAAATTTCCTCCCGGTTATTTTTTTTTTAACATTTATTTTATTTTTTTTTTTAAGATTTTATTTATTTGACAGAGAGAGCACAAGCAGAGGAAGAGAGGGAGAAGCAGGCTCCCTGCTGAGCAAGGAGCCTGATGTGGGACTCAATCCCAGGACCCTAGGATCATGACCCGGGCCGAAGGCAGCCACTTAACCGACTGAGCCACCCAAGCGTCCCTTTTTTTTAACATTTTAATAGAATTTTTTTTCAACACAAATATTCAATATTTATAAATTTTATCAATCTTTTCCTTTATGGTCTTTGTTCTCACCATCGCATCTTAGCAAGATCTTACCAACATCGTGATTTGAAAATTATTAACCCATGTTTCCTCTAATATATTTCTTTCTCTTTTTTCTTTTCTTTCTTTCAGTGCTTTAATCTTTGATCCATCTGGAATAGATGTCTAAAGAATATGGTATGTCATATTTAAAATATTTCTACAATTTGCTCTGTAAAAAAAGTATGTATATACATATACATATATATATACTATAACCATATTTTTTTAATCCAGAACCCATTACTTGACATAAGATTTGACAGCAAAGAATATTTGCAATTAGCTTTATCTTAATGAAACAAGCCTATTCTCAAATGCCTACCCTCCTGCTTATGTAACCCGAAGGAGTGGCAGTTCTGTGTCACATGACCCAGAGCTGATTAGACGAAGTGAAGCAAAAGGAAAACAACTAATTATCTGGTTGGCAGTTCATGACTAATCTGGCTTGTCTCGACTAGATGAGCTGGTTGGGTGAATTGTTTTCTTCAGAATTTGAACTAGGAAACTCCCTGGAAAGCCAATACCTGAATAATAATTCTAGAAGAATAATTCTAGAATGATAATTCTAGACGGAATAGAGAAACCTGAGAAGGCAGACATCCTAGAACTAAAGGACATGGCATTTCCAGTTTGAAAGAATCCATTGCATACCCAGCAACGCAGATTTTTTTTTTTTTTAAAGATACCTCATTGTGAAAACTTAGAACACTGGGTACAAGGAGACAATTCGTAAGATTTTTCAAGAGAAGAAATAAGGTCACTTAGGCAGGAATAAGAATCAGAATGAAAGGTATCTCCTGAAATACAACACTGGGGACCAGAAATTAATGGAACAAGGCCTTCAGAAAAAAATCAAAGTAAAATGGTTTCCAACCTAGAACTCCACACTCAACTTTTATTCTGCAATGAATATGGGCATTTTAAGACCTGCAACATCTCAAAACCGACCTCCCATGCACCCGTCCTCAGGAAGGAAGTTGCAGAGGATGAACTGTCCCTAGAAAACGGGGAATCCCATGCAAGAGAGGAGCTATCTCTGGGATGGTATAAAGGTAGATCTCAGGACAACAACCTTGCAGGTGACCTGGAGGGCTGCCCATTAGAAGTGCAGCAAAAGTGGGTTCTCTTTGACAAGTCTCTCTCTCTCTGTCCACAAGGAGCTCTTACTCTAACTCCGAAATCTATACAGAAGCTGACCACTTTCTATCGTCCCTATTGTTTACACTCTGGTCCTGCCCACCATCATTTCTAGTCTGAATCACGGGTGTTCTCCTCATGGGTCTCCCTGCTTCTCCCCTTGTGATCTTCTTGACCAAGCAACCAGGAAGGCATCATCCTTTCAAAATTTAAGTTCCCCATTTTGCTTGTGAAATCAAGCCCTTGCAGTGGCCCCCAAGGCCGTAAAAGACGACATTTCCCGACGTCTCTGCTGTGCGCCCCCCACATTTCCCTTCACTCACTCCGCCGCCCACCTCGGCTCCAGGGCCCTGCCCGCACCTACCAGGCATCTTCTCCTGGAAGGCCCTTGGCCCTGACCACTCCCTCTGCCTGGAATGTGCTGCCCCAAGACACCCTCCTTCCCTTCAAGGCTACTCGGATGTCACCTCTCAGAGGGGCCATCCCCACCTATTTAGAATTCCATTATGTCTCCCTGCCTGCCCTTCCAATCCATTTTACCAAGCTCAATTTTCCCCCCACAAAATTCTTCTAAAGTACTATTTTTTATTATACTTATTGCTTATTTCTGTCTCCCCAGCTCCAGGGTAAACTCCAGGAGAGCACGAATTCTGTCATGGGCTCGGTTACGGCCAGTGCCTGGAACAGAGCCTGGCACCTAGCAGCTACCCACAGAGGCTTCCTGAGTGAATGAATGAGTGAGTGAATGGGGTGGGGCTCCAGAAGGGGGTCTCCAAGAATTAGAACAAACAGGTCAAATACATGAGTGTGAAAGTTCTGAGAACATTGATATTCCTGCCCACGAGTTCAGGGGTGAGATAGTTACAGGTGTTTGGAAAACCATGCCCAAAGAACACAAGACAATTATGAATTCCAGCTATATCAAAGTTCTACCAGAAAGCAAGTGTAACTCTACAATCCTTCATGGGCTCCTCTGTGAGCGACATTTTTGTAGTTATAAAAACGTAAATGCTAGGCAAGAATGGAAGCGAAGCTATGACAGAAACAGATTGGAAGAATGGGGGGGACGGGGACTGATGAAGGTGGGACCGGCGATTCGCGATGGAGGCGGATTGCACCAATTCCCCTGCTGTTCTTGTCCTAATTTTTCTTTCTTCAGCCTGATAAGGGAACTTCCAACTACTTCCATTTTGACCTCAGTCAGTGCTTTGTGATAGATTGTGTTCTTCTTTCCAGCTTATCTCTTCACTCAGGCAAAAGACCTGGAGGGCAAAGCATCCTGTGATGGGAACCTCAGCTACCCCTCCCCCCCGAGAAATAGGGACAGCCCTGGTGTCAGAAGGACCCCACGTGATGGACTCCAAGACAATGACCCACCTGACCTTTACTGCCCACCTGCACGCCCCCCATTACCTACCAGTCTTTGTCCCACATTCTCCTTACATAAACTAGAACTGTTTTCAGCTTTTTGGAGACAGTCTTTGAGATGCCAGTCCACTATCTTCCCAGTGTTGGCCTCACTGAAATAAATTCCTTTCTAGTTTCACCATCACTCATCTCTCTGCCTTTGGATTCTGTCAGCGGTGAATGGCCGAGCCGGGTCTGTTTTGGACGTGGGTCCCTGAGCTTCTGTTACAAGCCAGGACCGAATCTACCCTCAGAGAGTCTGAGAACACATGTCTGTGCGGGGCTTTACCTTCCATAGCAGGGAGTTCAAAGTTAATATTTAAAACTGGAAAAGAAGGAAAAAGTAGCACAAGTAAACTGTTTAGAAATATGGGGGTCAAACCCCCAAAACACAAGGTTAAAAGTGATGGTCTCCAGACTGCAGGATTCTATTAGGGTGATGCTATCATCCAGGCACTGTGGGTTTTTTTTCCCAAAATAAATCTTTACAAAGCATATAGTGCTTGAATACTTTGGAGAACATATTTAAATATTTGAGAAAAGAAGACAAAGCTCTGCTTTTTTGTTTTAATGCTCTTTTGAATTTCTAACTGTGAAGATTTTTCATCTGCAACTCTTTGTCTCCTAAAATTATACTTCTTCACAGATGTGTTATGAGTGTGTTTTCGTAAATGCATTACTCACTCTTGACACTTCGAGAAAACTGCACCACTGGTGGAGGTTCTCCACTGGAGGAATGACTTTAACCCCACAGACAGACGGGTGAATTCCAACAGCAGTGAGCATTCCTGAATGAAAATAACACACAGATTGTAGCAAATGCAGAAGACATTTGACTTTAATACTTGGGATACTTTTGGTGGTCGTTTATTATTTCTCTCATCCCAAGTTTTTTTTTTTTTCTCATCCCAAGTTTTCACATTTTTTGTGTAAAGATAAATCTCTTGGTTGGTTGTGTGAAAATAGTCATTTCTGTCATTCGATTAGTGCAGGTGAACCCCAGCTTTACACAAAATCCAATATACATCTTACCCAATGTTATAAAACTAAGAGCTTAGAAATATTTCCATTCAAAGAGGGAGCGGGGTTAGCTGAACCCAAGTCCACCAGCCAAGAATTTTTTAAAAAGTGATCGTCAGAGATTCAGACTTGTGACAGGAATTGGATATATGATGAAATATGCAGTATTATGTTTAAGGGAACACCTGCCTCTATCATCATTAATATAGAGAAGGCAGTTTAAATTAGATAGGACTGATAGAGTTTGGTTTCCTACTCTTCCTCATACAGATTCATAATCATACTGAGATTGCCATCACCAGAGGATCACAATCCCAGGGGGTCCCTTGCCTGGTGCCTATATCCTCTAAACCATTTTTGAAGTCCTGGTGTCATGCTTTCCACTCAACGCGGAGGAGACAAATTTCTGGTCAAATGTGTCTTTCTCTGGGCTCTTTAGCACTGTTACCACTAATTGCTGAGAAATCAATCGAGCCCTGAACTGTTGCTATGATTTCGTTGACCAAAGTGGCTCTTTGCCCCTTATCGACAACTCATTATTGAACGCTAAATCACCCATTCCATGAACCTCTCTGTAGCCATTAACTCAATTTGACTGGATTAACTCATTTTACAAAGACCCTTCTTTTAACCTTGAATTTTGGGATCTTTGTACTCACACAGAGGAAGAAATAAATATGCATCTTCTTTGTCAAATCCTGCTTCACAGATATTAGCAATGTTTAACCCAAACAGGCTACGATGAGCTAAGGGCACGTAGGTCTTCTTTATTTGCTCTGCTTCTGGGGCTTATTTTAAAATCATACTTTCTTCATTTTTTATTAACTGTATCACAAGCCCTTTTCTATTCAGGCCTGGTTTTATTTAGAGATCCTAGCAAGCAAGCCCTCCTCCTCCTTCACAGCCTTTGTACTTTGCCTTTATGTTAGAGCATCTGGCTCCGAAAAGGATGTTCTGTTTCAGGGTGCTGGATTTTTTCATCTGAGCAGAATGGAGCTCGCTCCCAATACTGGGCCTGCTGGCTGTTGATTGTGATGAGTACCATACCCACTGCAAAAAAAAAAAAAAAAAAAAGTGTTCCTATTACTGTATAATTAACTCTATCTGCTTGGCTGTGGTGGTGCTCACTTTTAATTACATGCGCTTTTGGGTTTTTCATTGAATTTTAGAGACTTGAGTGAGAGGCTCTGGTCACAGCTCCCCTGCTTATGTCCAAGGTGGGTTTGTATGGGTAATTATCTCTGCTCCTGTCAGCGTCTTTCCTGGTGGGCAGTTACTGATGACACCGTATAGCATGCATTCTTTCCATAGAGCATCTGCTTGGAACGCACAGAATTTCAGTGTTATTGCGACATAATGATCAACTGATGTAGCATGCTCATTTATTCCTCACTAAATTATACCTTTCCAAAGGATCATTTTGGAGCCAGAAGAGGGCTTAGAAAATGCTCTTATTCCTGGATCCGGTTATCAAACTTGAGTAATTGATGTAAACCATATCCGTTTTCTTTTTTGGATTACTAGAAGCCACTCGCGCAGAGTTGGAGGCGGCAAACGCGTGGGCACAGTACGACACCATCACGCAACCCCACTGATGTTCTGAGCAAATATTTGTTGGATTCCAGCTGTGTGCCAAGTTATGGCTACGGGCCAAGTGGGGCTCCTACTATGTGTTCGAGGTGCCGGGGCGCAGAACAGAGTAGCGGCCTCTAGGCCCATGGAGCTTACATTCTGGTAGGGAAGAGACGGGGAAAGACAAGCCACTAAGTAAATTATTCGGATAGTGGCGGGAACCGTGGTAACATGGACACATCAGTGGAACAGAGATGCTAAGGAAAGGCTCTTTGGTGAGGTGAAATTTAGGGTAAGATAAAAAGGATGGGCTTGGTTTAGGATCCTTCTTAGAGGAAGTTACCTTGTGCCAAGTCTCTTGATTCGTTGGTAATTACCTCCTTTCATATACAATAAAAGTAGTGATGAGAAGGTTTTATAGCTTTTTCCCCCCTTCACTGTTTATTTTTATTATTATTATTTGACAGAGAGAGAGAGCACAAGCAGGAGGAGAGGGAGAGGGAGAAGCAGGCTCCCCGCCAAGCAGGGAGCCGGACGCGGAGCTCAAACCCAGGACTCTGGGATCATAACCTGAGCGGAAGGCAGACGCTTAACCGGCTGAGCCACCCAGGCGCCCCTCCGCATCACTGTATACAAACTAGAGAGTGATGGGAAAGAGCAGGGATTTGCAACTGGCCTTGTGCAGCCATTGAGAACATACCGGGTAGTCTGAAGAGTGGCCCATTTCTGGTAAGCTGCTGACTTGGACCTATCAGTCGTGGTACCTCCCCTACCTCCGGTCCCGCCCACCGCCCCTGCGGAGGGGCTGCTCTAGGTACATACCTGAGGCCCGGCGCAGCAGCGCGAACAGCAGTGAGCATCTACCTAGGAGAGGTCCGGGCAGGCCACGTTCTGACCCAGAGGGAAGCTATGGGGCACTCAGACTCGGACTTGTCAGAATCGGAATTAGAAATTGGTGAGAATCGCCACTTAGTAGCAGGCACAGAAACCAGGGTCGCGGAAGAGAGACAGGATGGGGGACAGAGCAGCCGCAAGTGAAGAGCACGCTGGAACCGTGAGCAAGGGGGAGCAGGAAGAAAGTGTTTATGTCTCGGAGAGCAAGGACGTCAGCAGGCAGAGCAGATGGACAGAGGGGCGTGGCTTCACACACTACAATGAATATTCATCAACTTCATGCTGAGAAGGGACCAGAGGGCGCGTTAGGTCCAGAACCGGCAGCAGGACGAGGGTGAGGACTCCGAGTTGTGCTACTGCTTTTGACCTTCCAAAGAGCTCTAGTACCAGCCTCGCCCACTCTCACCAACCAGCCTGTTTTCTGGAGGACTCATGAGACAGGACTGCATGGCTAATATTCCAGTCTCCTTCCCTCTCTCCCTCCCTCCCCTCCTTCTTTATCCCAAGTATCCTGACATTAAATGCTTCTCACTGACAGTCTCAGAAGCCATCTCTGCCTCCAGGAAGAGCCCTTTGGTAAAAGTGAGCAAAACTACTCATGCCCTCACCCTTTCACCTCGTAATCGCTTCTAGGAACCTACCCTGAAGATACACCTCCAGGGAAACACAAATGTACCCGCACATGCTTACATACACGTGAGGGCATTGTTCGAAATTGTACAATATTGGAAACAATTTAAATGGCCAAATATAGGAAAGTGGTTGGACAAACTACGGCACATAACACAATGAAATATTATGCAGCGGTGAAAAGGAGTAAAGGAGATCTTTAAGGGCTTTTATGGAGTGACTTGCAGAAATCAACAGTTATCAATGTAAACGGTATAAACTCAAAGGTAACTAAGGTGGTAGGCAGTGCAGGTAGGCAATCGAAGGCGGTAGGCAATGTAAAAGGTATAAATTCAAGGCGATAGCCAATATCAAGATTAAATAAGGCAGTAGGCAATGTAAAAGGTATAAATTCAAGGCGATAGCCAATATCAAGATTAAATAAGGCAGTAGGCAATGTAAAAGATATAAATTCAAAGGACACAAAATATCAAAAGAGAAAAAATTGGGACTCTGATTTTGGTCATCAGAAGCGTCTAAGACACAACCACAGAGCATGACTGTAACAGGGCATCACCAGTTGAGTGGAACCAGTGGCACCTGAATTCCTAGTTCTTCTTAAGATAAGCTTGGAAAAACCTGCACAGGACCCACTGAAATGGCGCGGTTTCAACCACCAGCAGATTCAGCAATGCAAAGGCCCGAGAAAGTCAACCTTGAGAACAAATTCAATAATGAGCATTCAAACAAGACCTGTGGCCTAATCGTGGCATAAATCACAACTGCGCTGGACTTCCTATTGCTCATCTATACTACTTAGTACTGCTTTTATTTGGTGCTTTTGCTCGCAGGACGCACGGGGTAGGTGGGGAGCTGGAGCGTTCCTTTCCTCTGAAAAGCCAGGTGGAGGGAAGGACATGCGGTCTTTCGCGTGGCAACCGGCAGAGGGCAGCAGTGCCCACCGAGTCTCGAAGAGCCCCCTCATCCGCCCATACAGCGAATGTAGGCCTCTTCCTAATTTCACCGGGGAAAAAAATCAGGAAAATCCACTCATTTAGAAGTTGAATATGATGAAACCCTGCCCCTGATTTGAGTTACAACTGAAGCAAAAGATCCTTAAAGGTTTGTATTCCTAATTTTAGATCCTGACACTGATCACTGGAAAACATGGAAATAACTTAGTAGATTCTTCATGTAGTCAGCTTTGTATTGCTTCAGCCCCTGCTATGGGTTTGACTCATTAACAAAACGAAACAAGACCAAAAAGAGGGTCTACCTCCAGAGGTAGACTCTGGAGACAAATCTAAAACTCTATTAAAAAAAAAGTTTTAAGCCAATGAATTTTTAAAAGTGACTTACGATGACCCCAAGTATGTATTTTTTAAAATAACGTTTAACTCCATGGAGAATAATCAGCAGTGATCTGGAGGCTGGCGGTTCTTGGTTAACTCAAACCACAGAGAGCAGACATGTGAGCCCTGGCTGCTTCTAAGACTATGTGATTTCTTCATTTCTCATTTCCTTGGTAAATTAAATTGTTCAAACTTAGAGGGAAACCTTTATTTTGGTTTAATATTTTAAATTAGCCTAAAAATAGTAATAATGGCGCCAAACTCACACAGCATTTACAGTGTGCTGGGTACTTGGTTAAGCACTCGACAAATATTAAAGCATTTAATCAGTACAACAACTCAAGGAGATAGCTGCTATTATTTCTCCATATTAGAGAGGTTCAGAGAGGTTAAGTACCTTGCCCAAGGCCACACAGCTAGTCCATGACAGCGGAAGATTTGAACTTAGGAAGTCTGGATCCTACTGTAAGCTCCCAGCCATGATACCACACTTCATGGTGGCAAACATTAACCACACCATACTCCCCTGCAAGCATGGAATCTTCCCATCGAATTACCTCCCTCTCCTTCCCCAAGAATTCCAACTTGCAGTCTCTCAAGACTGATGGATGACCCCAGTCTTTGGCATCTCTTTCCCCTCTGCGAGGTGCCATGTGCATGAACCTTGACATTTAAGAGAAGACTGAATTCTCTTGTTGTTTCACGTGGGTTTCGCAAATTCTGAACTTTTGCTCATACTCTGTGCTGATAATTTAAACCACTGTTTCTGTGACTTTCAAAATTGAAGCCTAGTTTCAAATGTATAGTTTAAAAATCAGTTAATAAAAAAAAATTAATCACCCGGCTTACACCCAGATTCAAAACAACTGTCATCTTCCCTCCCCTTATCCCCAGGGTAATCTCATCAGGTCGTGCAGGGGACGCCTCTTCCATAGTCCCTAAAACGCCTCTTAAATCTTCTCCATTTCAGTAGCAGTTCCAAATGCTCCCTCCCCTCAGCCTGGGCCCTTATAACAGCCTCTCAACTGGTCTCCAGACCCCCATCCGTCCCATAGACCTCTGCCGGATGAAGCTTTGGAAAGCAACATTTTGATCAGGCCGTAGTTCTTGCTCTGAAACCTTGCATGGCTTCCCTTGTCTGCAGAACTAAGTACTGAATCCATTAAGGACTAGTCTTTTCACCCAGGCTTCAACTTTTTACTACTCCCCAGTCCAAAAAAATGCTTCGTTCTATAGGCAAATTCATAAAGACAGAAAGGAGAATGGAGGTTACCGGAGGCTTGGGGCGGGGGCAGGGAGAAGTGGGGAGTTTGTGCTTTATCATCGCAAAGTGACTGTTTGGGGAGAGGAAAATATTTTGGAAAGAGATAACATGACGGTTGCACAGCATTGTGAATGTAATTCATGCCACTGTATTGAATACTTCAAAATGGTTAAAGTGTCAAATTTTATGTTATATATATTTTATAAGAAAAAAAATCCAGGAATATACGTTATTCTAGTCCAAGAGACCAATGCTTCTCTCTGAACCTCACTCTCCCTGTTATTGTTCACCCTTATACAAGGCAGAAAACATGGACTCTCCATGCAGTCCACTATTTCTGGAAACTTACAAGGTTTCCTGCTTCCTCCCTTCCTACCTCTGATGAGTGAAAGATTAGAATAAAACTTTCAGAAGGTCTCTAGTGGTTTTTATTGCTTTTCTGTCACCAGTTTATAGGAAGTCTTTTCTTTCTTCTTAGTGAGCACAGGCCTTCTAAAAGGATACAGAAATAGTCAAACAAGTTTATTTCACGGATTCTGCTTTCCAATCAGATGGCCTTTTGTGGAATATTTTCTCCACGGGGGTCATCAATGCTCTGGACCGCCATGCCATGCACTGTGGAGTCTTATCTCCCCCTCTTCAAAAGCAAGCTGGCTGGGAGAGTTCCTAGACCATGTACAAGCCAAATGTCTGCAATTTTCAGCATTCTTTTTTTTTTTTTTTTAAATGGAGAACACGGATTCCACGCATTCAGCTTTATTTTAGGGAAAAATAATTTAGCATCTTATCTGTTTAAAAGGATGCTACAATTATTGCCCAAGAGCTTTGTCATCACTGAGAGATCTCTAAGTATGATGAGTGCACATCCCTGGAGGAGACATCTCAAACAAGCCTCGCACCAAGAGCTCTGTGCTGAGAGGGACGAGGAAGGTTCTGGGAACAGGGCAGCAAGCTAGCAACTCCTCGTGTCTTCATGCTCACCGCCGTCTCTCTGCATCTTCTGGGGTCCTTCTGCTGAAGTCTGAGGGCAGTGGGGTTCAGGTGAGGCCTTCAGCTCTATGGAAGCTCTGGTGGAAAAACCTATGGGAGTGTTCCCCTCCCCCCAACATGGGCTGGGCAAGTACAAGTGAGTGGCAGGTGCCGGGAAGAGTCTGACCCACAGCTGATGTGGCTGGTGCCTCCCGGAATTGTGCATGGTGACAGCCTTGGCTGATACTGTTCCCTCATCCTCTCAGATTGCATCTCCTCCTCTAACAAGCACGTGGAGAAAACCTCATCACGAGGGCCTGCGACTCCTCACCTGCCACTCTGACAGAGTGGGGTAGCGTCTCAGAGAGAAGGACCACAGCCTAAGACTCCTGCACCCAGTCATGGTATCTCCCATCTGTCAGGTTGAAAGAAAATAGCTGGAGATAAGCAAATAGCCCGAAACTGTAATTCTCAAATACCCCTTTCCAAGACAGTAATTAACACTCAAAACCAAGCACAGATGAGCCAGAAGAGAGATCCCAAGATGGAAGAAGATAGAGAGGTCACAACCATTCAACAGGATGTTGAACTCCATTTTGCAACCACAAAGCTGACATTAATTAAACCAATAGGACAGAGCACTTACGCACCAAACTCTAGAAGTTAAGCACATAAACCAAAAAATGATTACAAATTCAAGGAGAACTTAATCAAATTACTATTATAATCAGAGACTTCTAGGCTGCTCTCTTAGACAGCATATCCAGCAAGAAAATTAAAAAAAGAGAGGAATTAAAAAAATATAATCAATAAACTTAAGGAAACTCGTACCTATAGAACCTTATACCCATTGAAGAGGGAATATACATTCTTTGTTTTAAGAAAAGATTTATTTATTTATTTGAGAGAGAGAGAGAGAGCACGCATGCATGTGCTCATGGGGTGGGGAGGAGGGGCAGAGGGAGAGAGAGAATCTCAAGCAGATTCCCTGCTGAGCACAGAGCCTGATGCGGGACTTGATCCCATGACCCTGAGATCATGACCTGAGCTGAAATCAAGAGCTAGACACTTAACTGACTGAGCCACGCAGGTGCCCTGAGGGAATATACATTCTTTTCAAAGGTCCAGGAATATCCTCAAAGGCATCACAGAGAAGTGACTTAAGTCCACAATTAAAACTTTAAAAACTCAAAAGCATTGAGATTTTAGGGCGCCTGGATGGCTCAGTTGGTTAAGCGACTGCCTTCGGCTCAGGTCATGATCCTGGAGTCCCAGGATCGAGTCCCGCATCGGGCTCCCTGCTCAGCAGGGAGTCTGCTTCTCCCTCTGACCCTCCTCCCTCTCATGCTCTCTGTCTCTCATTCTCTCTCTCTCAAATAAATAAATAAAAAATCTTTAAAAAAAAAAAAAAAGCATTGAGATTTTATAAGCCACAATTTCCCAACTCATAATTAAGTAAAATCAGACATAAGTAACTTAAAAATGACTGAAAATCTTTCCCATTTGGAAAGGGAAAAGGGGCTGTTGACAATGTTGGGTTAAAGAAGAAGTCGTAAAGAAAAGTAAATAGTTCTCTAGAATGCAAAAGAGAGTCGTAGGGAGCATACAAAACCTTTAAGACACAGTGAGACCCATCCTGAGAATTCATGACCTTGAATGTCTCCCTGGCTAAACAGAAAAGACCAAGAGGAACTAAGGAGTTATCATTTCCAAGGAAGCACACCAAAATAAACCCAAAGAAACTAGAAAGAGAGATAAAGATAAAACCCCAGAGTAATAAGGTAGCATAAGTAGATGGCAGAGAGGATAAATAGATTGAAGTTGCCTCTTGGCAAAGACTAATGAAATTAAAAAACCCTTTAAGATCCTGATTAAGGAACAGCAAGAGAGATACCAGGAGAACATCAGCAGAAATAGGTCAGCTTAGAAAGGAGAAAAATAAATAAATAAATAAAAGGAGAAAGGAGAAGTAACCACAGAGACAGAAGTGATTAAAATAAATTAAGAGATAGAATAATCAGTTACATAGTAACAGTTTTCAAAACTTGGAGGGACAAATTCCTAGCAATATGATCAGTTATGAAAACTGACCCAGAAAAAAGTTTACATTCTTGAATTAAACGTAGCTGGAGATATTGATAAAAGATCACGCATTTTTCAAAAATGGGAGATGTTAGAGATATTTGAATATGGATTGTATAGTAAATGATATTTGGGTATTACAACTAATTTTCTTTGCTGTCACAAGTATGGCAAAGCCCTTGTCCTTAAAACTTTTGTGCTAGGGGTGCCTGGATGGTTCAGTCGGTTAAGCATCCCACTCTTGGTTTTGGCTCAGGTCATGATCTCAGGGTCCTGGGATCAAGCCTCGAGCGGGGCTCCATGCTCGGTGGGGAGTGTGCTAGAGATTCTCTCTCTCCCTCTCCCCCTGCTTGTGTGTGCCCTCTCTCTCTCACTCTCTCAATAAATAAATCTTTAAAACAAAACAAAACAACTTTTGTGCTAAAGTATTTAGCGATGAAGTGTCATGATATATGCACTCTCCACACACACATGGTAATATCATTATAAAACTACAGTAATAAAAACAGCATGGTACTTGTGTGTAAAGACAGACAAAGCAATTAAAGAACAGACTAGACAGTCCCTAAATACCCCCCATCCCCCATGGACAACTGATTTTTGAAAAAGGGACAAAAGCAATGCAAAGAATTCTCACTTTTCCAAATGATGCTAGAATAATTGGATATACATATGCAAAAAAAATGAACTTGGATCTCTACATCTCAGCACATTACCACCTAAGTCTATAAAACTTCCCAAAGAAAATAGGAGAAAATCTTTGTGACCTTAGGTTAAACAAAGATTAGATGTAACACCCAAATCCATAAAAGAACAAATTTGTATGTTGGATTTTATGAAAATGTAAAATCTCTGGTGTTCAAAAGACACTGATAAGAGAATAAAAAGACAAGCCACAGATTGGAAGAAACTCTGGAAAGTGTCTGATAAAAGACTTATACGCAGATTATATAAAGAAATCTCAAAACTCGACAAGAAGAAAGCAAACAACCCAATGAAAATGAGCGAAAGATGTGAACAGATACACCACCAAAGAAGATAAATCCAGATGGCAAATTAGCACATGGAGAAGTGCTCAACATCATTAATCACTGGGGAAATGGGAATTAAGACCTCAAGAGATACCTATTACAACAGCTACAATGAAAAAGTCTGCCCATGCCAAGTGGGGGCAAGGATGGGAAGGAACTGGAGTTCTAACCCACGGCTGGCGGGAACGTAAGATGTTAGGACACTTCAGCAAATAGTATGGCACATTCTTAAAAGGTAAACATATGATCCAGCAATTCGTCTTCTAGTTATTTACCGAAGAGGATAGGAAACAGACATCCATCCAAAAACATGTGTATGATGATTCCGAGAAGCTTTATTTGTAATAGCCCCCAAACTGGAAATGGCCCAAATGTACACCAAGAGATGAATGGATAAACAAATTTTGGTGCATCCATACGATGGAATATGGCTCAGCAATAAAAAGCAACATGCACACAACATGGATGAATCTCCAATTAATTATGCTGAGTGGAAGAAGTCACCCACAAAAGACCACATATTCTATGGTCCCATTTACGTGAAGGGTCCAGAACATACAAATCCATAGAGACAGAAAATAGATTAGTGGTGCTTAGGGCTGGGGAGTGGGCAGTGGGGGATAGGGAAGTTGGAGGTCGATAGCTAGACTACGAGGTTTTGTTTTGGGGTGATGAGAAGGTATTAAAATCAACTGTGTAGATGGTTGCACAACCCTATCACTACACTAAAAAGGACTGCTTTGCACCTGAATGGGTGACTTGTGTAGAAATTGTATCTATCTCAATAAAACTGATACACAAGTAAGTAAAGGGAAGACCCTGCTCCCCTCTATTGTCTTAGCAGATATAAACAGACAACATTACATGACTTCTGAGTTCTTGGCTTATTTATTCAAAATGACGCTGGAATTCAACTCCACAAGCACAGGGACTTTCCAGGGTTCTATCTGCGCTGTAGCCCCTTTGCTTAGACCAGGTTCTAGCACAAACAGGTGCTCAATAAATATTTGTTGAACGAACAAGTAAATGAATTAGAACCACTACTTCTGCCGCAAGGCTCTGAAATAATGCCCATTTTTGGTTGCAGAGAACAGTCATGGTTTCAACTCTAGATTCAGTGGTGAATGGTCTCTAATCTCAACATTTTTATACTTAAATTTAGCACACTGACCCACCCATGAGGAAACGGGTGGCTGGAAATCTCAATAAACGGCAGGCAATGACATTCCCAAAAAGGGGGGTGGTCAGTATTTGCTGTCTCCCGCTTAACCTCCAGGGTCTGCTTCCACAGTGACTATAGTAACTAAGGCTTTGTGGTCGTAAGCCGCAGACGCAGACTCTGGTGGACTTAAGCAAAAAGGAGACTTATTTGAGGGAGGTACAGACCCTCCCAGGAGGCAAGAGAAGCTGCAGAATGAGTCTCATTATGGGAGGTCCAAGGGACTCCAGCCACCTGGCTAGTTACTTCAGGGAGCGAAAGCTGGGATGAACACATTGTAGCATCTGCCCTTCCTCAGATCACTTCTCTCAAGATTCAAAAGGTGAGGAGAATCCAATTGGTCCAGCTGGTCCCATGCTCGTCCCTGGCAAGGGAATCATCCCCGCTCCTCCCAGACCATGCACTTTTGGGGGAAAGTCATTCCTCAAAATGGTATCAAGGTGTGTCGCTAGCGGAAGAGGGGACAGGGCTGCCTTTTCAGGTTGATGAGTACATGCGTTTAGGGTGTTTTACTCAACAACCTTGGGTGTGAAAGGTGTGCCATTATATTGTAAATTAATAGTAATAGTCAAATTATAAAATAATTATAAAATAATACCTACCTCTGACTGATAAGGCAGGAATTGAACTTGGTCATATGGGGCACAGGAGCTGGGGGTGGTGAAAACACTGAGGCCCCAGTGTCTAGGCAGGAGGCGTTCTGCTCCCTGAGCCAGGCACCCTTCTGGTCTGAGAGGATCTTCTTCAACCCTCAGCCTTCTTCACTTCTGCCCTCCACGCTTCCACCCACATCAAGAAATTCAACTTCCTTTTTCCTAAGGTAATTCCTAAATAAACTTAAGCTTTGTGGGGAAGAACGAACAGGGAGAAGGCTGTTTTCAGGAAATTGCTACTTCAGGTCTGACCTGCAAACAGACCCGTTTGGCCACCCGGCTGGTTTCCTAGGGGCTGCCCACCGGGTGGCTTAACTAACAGCAATCGACTCCCTCTGCGTTCTGGAGGCTGGAAGTCTGACATCAAGGTGTGGGCAGGGTTCATTTCTCCTGAGTCCCTTCTATGTGGCTTGTGGATGGCTCTCTTCTCTCTTCTCATGGTCTTTCCTCTGTAGGTGTCTATGTGCTAAACTCACAAGGATGCCAGTTTTTGTTTGAGGCCCATCATATGACCTTATTTTACTTTAGTAACTTCTTTAAACGCCTATCCTCAAATATAGTTACATTCCGAAGTAACGCAGGGGGTCAAGACTTCCATAGGAGTTATCAGGGGACAGAAGTCAACCCGCAACATAATGGACACACATGGTGAGAACCTTCTTGGTGCCGGGATGGAAGAAATACAGCGAGACGGACACACAGAGGCACGCCTCAGGGAACCCGCTGGGGACACTCTGTTATTAAGTCCGCAGTCACTTTGCCCCCTAACTTCTGAATGCTGCTTCAGCCCTGGTTTGCTTTTCTGCGTTATTAGCCAAGGCCGAGCACGGCCCATGTGTCTGATGTGGTTGATGCTGATATGCTGTGAATTTAGATGGAGCTGGAGGGGCGTTAAGACTGGGTTGTGCTACTGATCAATTACAATCTTTACGCCCGAAAGACTCACAGAAACAATGTGCAAGTGTGTTCCAAGCCCCATTCACTTACTTAAGCAGAGAGACTACAGTCGGCTAATTTGGGGTAGCCGCCCTCCTCCCGCGGCCCGCTGTGTGGAGCGGCCCAGCGAAGTGTTCAGGACACAGGGGCTGAGGTCAGGCGGCTTGCCTTCGAATTCTGGCTCTGCTGCTAACGGACTGTGGAGCCTCGGAAAAATTAACCTCTCAGTGCTTCGGAGTTCCTATCTATAAAATGAGTAGTAACAACATTGCCCGACCCCTAGCGCTACTGTGCTGATTCCTTGTGATACCACATGCAAAGTGCTTAGAACACGGCCTGGTACATACGGAGTGTCCAATAAACGTCAGCTAGTATTTATTATGCGGCAGCCAAGAAACGTTAAAATCCCACCTTAAAAATTTATCACCAGATGATGGGAGGAACTGTTTTGTTCTCGAAGTTGCTATACAGAGAGCAATCAGTATCTCTTTCGTTATCTGAATGCCGGCTCTGTGAAGACCTAATCCATTTAAAATTAGAGTCCCGGGAGCAGCAGAGCCAGCAAGCACAAAGGCTGACGATTTATCCTAGATAGACCCCAGTGCGCGTGGGCCATCACTTTGCCCCTATCGACTCTTGCTTTACATACATTTCTAGCAGCCTTGCCTCTTGGGTTTTCCAGAAGCAGTCCTGCACAGCGCAATAACCCCCAAGGGCTTCTGAGCATAGCACAGTGATTGATGTTCTCAAGGATGACCCGCACACCTGACTTCCTTGCTGGAGGAATGGCCTCTCCATCCACCGGGCCGCCCAAGCCGGAAAAACGGGCCCCGTCCGCAGCTCCTCCTCCTCACTTTTCTCCTGGATGGGCTCAGTCGCCAAGTCCTATGAATTCCTTCTTCAATGGATCTGGAGCCTCTGGTGCCCGACAGAAGGAGGATTGAGGTCTTGAAGTATTAATACATGGATCCCAACACTCTACTGCGACCACCTTATCATTGTTTGCTGGACAAGCGTACAGGAGATTTCCACCTGGCCTCCCTGCCTCCAGTCTCTTTGTCTGAGGACAGGAGAATCACGGATCGGGCGGGGGTACATGCTCATAGTTGTCTAGTACCTATCACGTGTTAAACATATGCTTATCACTCCGTGCAAATAAAAAGAAACGGCATCTCTTAACATAGGCACAAAGTCACCATCCTAAGTTATTTTAGGAAATAAGGCTAAGTATAGGTATTCCGAGTGAATTAGAGAAAGTGAGGTCATGAGCTCAGTAAGTCGGACTCCAAATACCATTTTGACTTCCACTGTATACATCCTGAGGGGAAACAGAGAGAGGGGGTGTGCAGTGTGGAGCAGACCCTAATTCTTCCCTGTGAATAGAACAAGATTTGGTTTTCCTTCTCTGTTTCTGGATCTCCCTTTCTTCTCTTCATATGCCCTCCCGAGCCTGATGGAGCACTCCTCTGGGGCGCTTTCCTTCCACAGTGTCCGCTCTCTGCGTTGGCACAGGGCCGTGCGGCGGCGCTGGGCGTCTGCTGGGCGTGCTGGCTCTGCCAGCGACAGATAGGACAGTCTGATCTTGTGGAAACCACGGAGCTCTCTGTGCAGTGGGATGCAGTGTCCACGCTCACTTCTGGGGTTGTTATTCTCCGCTCGCTTTATCTGAGGCTAAACTCCAAGACAGCCATTGACACAAAGGCCGAGAAGAACTGAAGATCCGTATCCGAGGAGAATCCCTATTGCTTTCACTTCATTCTAACTCTGAACCGAATGCAAATGTGCTTTGTGTCTTTCCTGCAGGCATTGTAAATACCAGCATCCTCCTGATCATTAGGTTGATAAAGTGCCTTCCAATTATGAATCTTAAATAGGGCATTTTGCCTGCTCCGAAGCAATTTGCCTTTTAGCTCAAAACAAACAAACAAACAAACAAAAAACCTTAGAATAGGGTGATTAGTAGACCCCATTTAGGTATGTACTTGTACTTGGTTCTAGGGAGTGTCCTTTTATGAACAACGGTCAGTCGTTCACAAACGATTGCTGCCAACACACTGTCATCACTTCTGTGGCCTGCACGTAGACTTCTGTCCTCGGTTTTCCTTCGCCGTCACTGTGTGCCACGTAATTCCCTGCACCTGCTCAGCATCTCCCCGCTCTCAGAGGTGTCTTGTCCTTAGATCAATAGCGCTCGGTGTTAGTGTGCTGAGACTCACTCGGTCCCCGAGCAGAACCTCGGAAAGCCGTGTTGCACTGCCCGGAGACAGACTGCCCTAACGCTGTGACATTTTCTCTGCCGTATCTCAGAGCTTGGAGGCACATGTCATGGAATGTCACGGAGCCACGTGAGAGCGCACCTGCCCCGCCAAAGCAAAGCGGGGGGCTGGGCACCGTTCCACAAGCAATTCGGCAACCGAGAAGAGGAGATTTTATTCTCAGTATCTCTTCACCCACCGCCCACTCTCAGCCTTCCCTTGATCTCCCAGGATGATGCCTATGGAAACTCCAGCCTCACTGTTTTTATTTTCATCTATGATATGCTCACATTCTGAGCAAGAGACCAAGAGGACGAGAACGCTTCCATTCTTTTTTGCTTCCAAAGGTTTGGGCCGATTTTATATTTGTATGGAGTAGAAATTAATGAAAATAAAATACTTTTGTTTGGTCCAGGGGATTAAGATGGACACACTTCCAGTTAAAAATAAATGAGTCCCAGGGATGAAAAGTACAGCATTGGGAACAGAGTCGACAATATTGTAGAACTTTGTGGACACGCAGTAACTGCACTTAACCGCAATGAGCATCGCATTGTGTATTTGTCAAATCACTATATGGTACACCTGAAACTAATAGAACATTGCATGTCAACTGTACTTCAAAAAAAAAAAAAGGAAAACATTTTGCTTTTAATTGCCAGTGTTTATTTTATTTTATTTTTTTAAAGTGTGGCTTTTGACCTAAATTGGTCGAGTAATTGCCATAGACTCAGCTTAAATCACTTCCAAACTTTGCGGACACGTATAATACAACCTGTTTTTGCATGTCACCATGCATAATGTTTTTTATCCTCCCCCCTGTTTGCTGAATTTTCTTTTCTGATTATTTTATAAACAATCTAGAACACATGTGAGTGAAGCCACAGAAATATGCACTCTACCTCCTCTGAAAGTTTGGGGACACAAAGGAAACAGTCTTTTTATAATGTATTTTAAAATATATTTTTAAAAACAACATTTACTCTTTTCATTAGACTTCTTGCTATTATCCAAGAGAAGAAAATTAAAATTGTCTGTAATTCTACCTTTCAGAGATAATCACTTTTACCCTGTTGGTGTATAGAAATCTAATCTCTTTTAAACAGACGGAATTTGGGAAAAAAGCTTTCTGCAAATTTTTAAACTCAAATTTATAGGTAAAATGAAGTCAAGTTTTGGTAGCGAATTGGCATTGTTCCAACAGTCAAAAAATAAATTAACTCAAACATATTCCTGAAAAGCTGAGGCCAGTTCTGATGGAGCTATCTGGGAAGATTACCTAAATACACAATTCCAAGCTGCTAATTATGGCATTTATGCTAAGTGTTCTATAATGAAGTTGGAAAAGCTTAACCTCAAAAGAGCAACAAGCTAAGAAACCAGCGAGATGACTGGATTTGTATAACAGAAGCAGAAACTGATGTTCTCGAAGAAATGGTCCAGCAGGGAATTGTTTTTAAAGATCTTTCTTCCATGTATCACCATAATACAATTTCTTTCATAGTTTTGGTTGATGCTTTCCTTAAAAGTAAATATAATCCCCAATTGGGAAGGGTGTGTGCATCACCTTTCCTTTGAACAACTAGAGAAAGTCAATTTTCCCTTCTTTGTTCAATTAAAACAGCAACTTGAAAATAAGAACACATGGCCATCATGTGATAGGAGTAGCCAGTCCTTTTATATTTTGTGCAGCCAGAGTATGTACATATTTCCTCGGATAGGGGGCTTTTGCAAATATAAGCAGAGATTTCAATAGAGGTTCACTGACAAAAGAATGTTATGCCAATATCTTTTGGTGGAATTCGGTAGCCCGGTCTGGAAAAGAGGTCTTTTACATACATTTTCTATCTTAGTTAACATTGCCACCATTCGTTTATAGAAAAAAATAAACACACCAAATATTGTTGCCCTGGTCTTAACTCCCAAATAACGTGCTCTTTGGGCCGGTCTCTAGGTAGAGATGGTGATTGAGGACTGGCTCCATTCGGGAAGCCTGGAGGAACAGCCCATGTTAACACAAAGAGGAAATTTAAGAGGCCTAGGGGCTATTTGAATATACCCTGATTATGTCACACATTTATAGACATAAATGCTGCTGCCTCCACGTCCCAGCTGCTCTCTTACGGGCTGCCAGGTGCTACGGTGAAGCACCACTCGGCATCCCACAGAACAAGAGCACCCAAGGACTGAGGGTTAATCCACCTGACCAGCGGAAGCAGAACAGAACCTGAACACAAGTGGGATCCCACACGGCTGGGGCTCTGGGCCATGTCATATTCAAAGGAACAGCCCATCTCACAGAAAATGCACATCAAAAGCCACTGAATCTTGCTCAGTCTCACAAGAAAACACTGAATAGAATATTTTTAGTGCAAAGCAAGTTTCCCTTAAAAAGCCTCTTTAGATGACATTCCACTTCCAAAGTCTCTGACACTGCTTGCCAGGGACCTCTACCAGAACGCCATCTTGTCTCTCTCCTCTTCCGAGGGACCTTCTGCCCACATCCAGACCCAGGGGCTCTCCTACCTGTGCGGTCCCTAGCTTCACTCCCTGCCTCATTTCTTCTCTGTCTATCTGGACTCACTCATCCTTGCTTGCTTCTTTATTTCTTGTTTTTCAATTCTCTCATGAACAGGATCTTGCACAACAAAGTCGAGTCTGAAAACCCATCACCAACCAATCAAAAATCGTGAATCCAAGAAAAACTTCTCTTTCTGATGGAATTAATAGGGACAACATTATCAGCTTATGGAATTCTGGGCATGCCTGCATCCTACAATTGTTGGACAAAACCAATGTTCTTTTCACCTGGCTCCTGGCTCCCAAGACTCTAGTCTCCAAGGGAAATGCTATATATATGCCTTTGAAGAAGGCTTTTGCTGTACACCCATTCATCTTTCATATTCCACCTCATTCATTCAATAAGCATTTTGTGCTAGGTGCTGGGTTACCACGATGCACAAGGCACATGCACATGGCAACACAGCTAGGAGAACCTGCACTGTGCCCTTTCATCTTCATACACACAGAACATGGGTAAAATATTGTGTCAATTACGGGGATGTGGAAAGGCATTTGGAAGAAGGAATCTGAGTTAGAACATGAAGAACATGGGAGGGCAAGGTGTTCTACACAGAAGGAACAGCAGTTGCAAGAAGTTCTCCTCTGTAATGCGAGAACAAAGAGGGATAGGATAATTATCTTCAGATGTTTGGTAGGTACCTGTGTGGAAGGCAGAATAGCCTTGGTTTGAGTTATCTCAGCGCTGAGAAATGGGATCAAGGGTCAGAAATAAGAGAAGCCAGATTTATTCCATCTGAAAAAGAACTTGCTGATATGTGGAACAACCTTACAATAGTGATAATAAGAGCAAATAGTTATATGATGCTTATTATAGGTCACACAGTGTTCTAAGTGATACATATCCTTTATGAAGAATTATATGGAAAATCAATCCCCATAACTACCCTCTATTACTGCTCAATTTAGGGGTACAAAAACAGAGGCACAGAATGTCCCATAACGTACCTAAGGCCCCTGGATTTGAACCAACAGTCTGGCTCTGGCATCTATGTTCTCAGCCACTTTTCTATACTGCCAATGTAATAGCACAGCGCCTATTGCCAAAGGTTTCCAAGTAAGGGTGGGGTGGCCCTTTTCCAGGAATGCCCTAGAAGAGTTTCCTGCATTGAATGGGAGGCTAAGCTACATCACTTCTAAGGCCCCTTTTTCCTGTCAACCCGTGAGGCTGGTAACTCATCCCAAATCTTTTCTTTTTTTTTAGGTTTTATTTATTTATCTGAGAGAGATAAATACAAGAACAAGCAGGAGCAGGGGAGCAGGGTTGGGGGAGGGGCAGAGGCAGAGGGAGAAGCAGGCTTCCCGCTGAGCAGGGAGCCTGATGACGTGGGGCTCCATCCCAGGACCCCAGGATCATGACCTGAGCTCAAGGCAGATGCTTAACCAACTGAGTCACCCAGCTGCCCCCATCCCAAATCTTCTTGGTAGGTTCCTAACTCCTAACTCCTACCATACTTCTCAGTCTCCTTTTTACCTCCCCAATTCAAGACATGACTTCCAAAATCACACAGCTCTCTCAGTCCTGGCTGCGTGACTCCCTCCACAGTCTCTTGTTGCCTCCCAAGTCTTCGTTATACAGATCCACCCAATGTTTGTGGCAAAGTCTCTCCACCTCCCCTCCTGCCTCTTGGCCTCCTTCGTGTGTGTCCTCTCCCTGTTCCCCCCACACCCTTCTGCAATTGCAGTCTGGTGAAGACAGGATTTAACTCTGATAGTGTAAAGGAGAAGCTGAGGGAGAAGCAGTGGGGGATAGGGCCCGTCATGCATGCCGCAGTGTGGCCCTTTCCACAGGAGTGTCCTTTTGTGGACATTTTACCAGAGTGACGAAAAGCTCCTCAGGTTTTGAGAGCAGAGCAAGAGGACAGAGGAAGAGGAAAACGTGAGCTGTGTGTGCGGAGCTTGGCCTCTCAGGCCTGGAGAGCTTTTCACTGAAGGGTCTCTCAGATTTGGCTCGAAAAGGGGGAGCCATTCTGCCTGTCTCCATAGAACCGGGAGAGAGACTTCAGATATTTCTATTTGTCTTATGAACAGCTGGTGGCTCCTATATGAATCTAATTAAGCATCTTCCTGGCTGCAAACACTTCAAGTTCTATTTTTAAGATGAAGAATGTTTCCCAAAATGTATCTCACAGACGACTGACTGGATTCAGACATTTTATCCCCAGCACACCATTTTGTGGCACAGGCTAAATGGTATTATAGAAATTACTCCAACCTGAAGCTTGGCCAAATCAATAATATCAATTGATGGACTTAGGATGTCAGCCGTCTAGAATACAATGCTTCAGACCAGACTCACTGTCCTTTAACCCCATCATATCTGTGGCTAATGCTCTTTCCCCTGACAGCCCATCCCCAAAATAAATGGCGGAGAAGATGAAAACCGAGTACATTTGCTTCAGTCAGATGAAGCAAAGATGCAGGTGCATTTCTGTCTGGCACCTATGCTAGAATTCATGCTGTCACTGGAACCTGGGTGGGCTTGGTTGGTCAGGGGCAGGCTCCCCGCCCAAGCACCTAACATGGATCTGCTCTGTCCCATTTGCTGAGGCCTGCAGCGTGAAACCCCAGACAAGGTAACGGGACGCCCAATTGTGGAAAGTACAATTGTCAAAGAAAGTCAGTTACTGTGATGTAAATCCTGGGGCTCCTGTTGAATCTGTCCTTCTGCTCATAAATACACACCTAAACCAAGAGATCCTTCTAGAACTCGGAATGAGTCTCCTCCTTTCTTCTGCTACCATCACTAATGGGTGTGATCAGGTGGGAGCCTAGCCCCCGCCCCATAAAAGGGAGCAGAAATCAAAGCTAGAGAGGTGGCTACCTACCAGTAGATTTTCCTACCTCAAAGGAAAAAAAAGCAAAAAATAAAACAGTACAGCAAGGGCTATATAGTAAAATATATATTATTCTCCCTAAAGAGAAAGAATTTCAGCCAATTCAGAGTGGATGGCTCCCTGGCAAGGGTCTCACGTTGCTCCCAACAGAGGGAGGCAGGGGTGAGGGGTGGGGGTGGTAGCAGCACTACCACAGAGAAAAGAAAGCAAAACGAGGGCGCAGAGCCAGACTACAAGGCAGAGGGAAATAGTAAAAAAGCCTGAAATTCTTCCTCAAGAATTCTTTCTTTTCAGCTGAGTGGAGCCAGGATTTCCTATAATTATGCAGTCAGGGGCTAGGCTGGATATTAAGTGGGGCTTCCCTTTGGAAAAGGGAGACGGGTATTGGGCCGTGGTTTGGGTCCTGTCTTGACAGTCACCAGGTCCCACCAGCAGCTCCCCCATGGCCGGGATGGGCTAGCCTCGGAGCCCTCCACATGCCGGGAGACTTTCCCGAGGACGAAAACGGTCTTCCAGGCCCCTGCCAGTCCGTAAACCGGAGCGATCGGTGTGCGATGCTGACAAGTCAGTCCTGCTTTGGGTTGACATGGCAACCCAGCCTTCCCTTCCCTCCGTCTCCCAAGTTTCCATGCTAGTCTGTGGAAAGGAGCAGCTCTGCTATGTACGAGAAAGGGTGAAAAATGGAGAAAATCTTTCTTCAGGTATAATGGAAGCAGAGTCCGACTAGGAGAGAGAGAAACGAAAATGGGCCAAAGAATAGGAGATCTAACTAAAACCCAGGGTCCAGTGAGGCCACTTCAAGAAGACAAGAGACACAAACTTTGGTGAAGAGGATCAGAGTCACTGAAGACCAAAGGAAGAGCAATCACAGCGAGGAAGGGGCTCAAGCTGCTATCACAATCGTTCCAGATAGCCTGTAATTGAGGATTTGGCTTCGTGAAGTCGGAGACCAAACTAGCAGCCGAAATTGTTGACAATGGTACCATCCCTGGGTTTCTGCCAGCACATGGGAGTCACATAACAAACCATCCAACCACAAACCCCAACTCGGCTTCACTTGCTGCCCAGTAGGGGATGTGCCCATCTGCCCGACGCCCACCACTCTGTTAATAAAGGTCTTCATCCATGCTTTCTCCTCACTCCTTCTGCCCCCTGACCAACCCTGGTGCCTCCCCAGGTGGCCCTTCATGGTGTGCTGTGTCCCCTTCTCTTGAGAACAGTGAGTAATAAACTCTTCTTTCAATGGCCATTGTCTCTGCATCTGTCACTGTATCATCCCTGATGAAAACAGAATGTGGGTACATTTATAACAGCTACAAAACATCATTCTGAATCCTCAAGAGCATGTGTGCTTCCAAATTGTGTTGCGTTATCTGTGAGCTAGACTTTGTGCTCATGGCCTGTATGATTTTGAAGGCCGAGTTCACCAGCCAGCTAATTCTGCTCACACCCAACCTTGTCTGAGACTCTCAAACTATGAGTACTTCACAGGACTCCACTCATTTCACCCTCAGCCCTACACACAAGATGCCATCATCATTCCCATTTTATGCAGGAGCAAACAGAAACAGAGAGGGTGAAGAAGGAGCTTGAGATGACTCAGCTCGTGGGCAAAGGATCTCAGACACTGTCTGGTGTCAGTGACTGGGTTTTTAATGCTATGTTTATAGGATACTGATTCTTACCGCCAACCCACTTGCTACACCTTTACTTCTCTCCGTGACTGTCACATAGTCACACGCATCAACAAATATTTAGTGAGGGTCACATGTATGCATTGCATTATCCAAGGCACCAGGAGTACCTGACTGGGAGAAAAATGAGCCCTGCCAGCTCCTGGGGAACATATTGGAAATCTAACAGTCCAAGATAGCCTCCAGTAAGACCCAGTTGATAGACAACAGGAAGATAATGGAGAGTGGGGGCAGGCTTTGAGGTAGCTGGAAAAGTGTGTGTGTGTGTGTGTGTGTGTGTGTGTTTATGGGGGGTGATTAACCTGTACCTTCAAGGAAAGAGAGGGGTCAGAAAGCGGGGAACCAAGGTGAGGGCATGGAGAGGAGGGGCAGGACGGCAGGAGGAAAGGCAAAGGCACTTCAGAAGATTACACTTGCCATGTTGACATTTTGGCTTGGAGTGACCGTTTTTTGATTCGAGTGAGGGGTTAGGTTGCATTTGAAGAGGTCTCGATGCAAGATGATGAGGGGTCTTGCATGGCGATGTCAGGAATCCGGTGTTTTGTGGAAGACCTGTAGCTGGAGGAAGAGGAGGTGTGTGTAGGAGTTCAGAGAGAAAGTTACTGTGGGCAGGAGGGAGCAGGACCGGGGAGGTGGGAAGTCAGAGGAGAGGACTGGAGGGCTCTGTGAGGTTGTGAGGGGCAGCAGAGGAGATGGGGGAAAGCTGGGGTGACGTAGCCCTCAGTTCTGTGGGTTCACGGAGTCCAGCGTCCCAGGATGGATGAAGAGCTATCTGGTCAGGATTGGTGGTGTCAGAGACATAGCATCAAAACGCTAGTGAAGTTCTTGCCCTCCCTCCTTATTCCAAGTCTGAGTTGAGGCATTTTAGAGGCCGGTGTTACCTAGTGAGTTTTTAATGACTTAGATTACTAACACTATGTGCTAGTGTTCTGTGTGTCAGTAAAGCTTTTGTTTTAAGCAATTTTCTGTTAATTTTTAGGTTTTATTGGATGAATAAAAAGTTATTGAAGAAAACAGAAAGTATGTATAGGTATTCAAGAGGAATATTCTAAATGACACAGAAGCCTACGGGCTGGAGATAATGACTATTTTCTTTTGGTATAAGCTAACCCTGGAAACATTGTTTGCACATATATACATGCACACACATATTTGTGCATGTACTTTATATCGTGAGTGTATTTTTATATATGTGTGTACTTATTTAAGCATGTAGGTGTATGTACTTACACAAGTACACTCCAATTGTATATAATTCATTTACCAACAGATTGTTGTTTCGGTACACTCCAATCGTATATGATTCATTTACCAACAGATTTTTGCTTCTATGCCAAAAATTTTTATATATACACACAGAAAAATGTTTCTGACTTACAGTTATATGAACACACCATGATTTGTTTGGATATTCTACTTGCTTTCTGTTTTTAGGTATTATAAGCAATTAACATTTTTGGACATATTGCTGAGCCCTTGTCTGATGATTCAGGTAATTTTTCTAAGTAGATGAAAAATGTTATTTCTCAGACTTCTTTTTTCTTTGTTATTTTCAATACTTCCTCTTTATCTCTACACATCTGTTGAGCATAATTTTCCCTTGGCCAATTTTCTTGCACAGTCTCACTTGAAAAATGACTTTACAAATCTCCCATGAAGAAGGGTTCCAAATAATTTATGTAGATATTTTACCTTCAAGGAGGGAGAGCACAACTCCCTGCTCCTTCAATGTGGGCTGTACACAGTGGGTTCCCTCTAAAGAGCACTGTATGGAAAAAGGGGGTGGGAAAGTAACTTTATAGTGGAAAGACTGGACAACTACCTCAGCCAAGTGACCAAGATCACACCAACAGCCATAAATCATGTTGATAGTCTCCACCCTCGATAAGATGTGATGAAAACACACTTTACCTCCATGGTCTTCCTCCCAATAACCCTTGACCCCAGTCCTTTCATGAAAAAAACATCGGAAAAATTCCAACAGTGGGCCGTCCTACAGAATAATCTGACCAGTACTCTTCTAACTGTTCGGGTCACAAGAAACAAAGTCTGAGAAACCATCACAGCCAAGACGAACCTAAGGAGATATGACAACTAAATGTGATCTGGTGTCCTAGGGCATTAGGTAAAACTAAGGCAATCTGAATAGAGACAGAAGGTTTAAAAAAAAAAAAAAAGAGCGAGAGACAGAGAGAGGCATGAGTAAAAACTGAGACAATTTGAAATATGGACTTTTGCTAATGATAATGTACCGATATTGATTCATTAACTCTAACAAATGTACCATACTAATTAAGAGATTAGTAACTGGGAAACTTGGCACCTGGTAGATCAGAACTCTATGTACTATCTGTTCAATTTATCTGTTAAAAAAAAAGCTTTCTAAAAATAAAGTCTATTAAAAATGAGTGGAAGAGCACTCTGTACGTGGTTAGAGAAAATACTCTTTCAGAGCTGTGTGAAGACCCAAAGTAGAAGTGGGGACTGCACATCGGGCTACTGTAAGGCCAAGTTGGGCCCTCCCTGGAGGAGGGGAGGTGGTGCTGTGAGGAAGGGAGGTCCCCAGAGAGCTGAGTGTAGTCCCTGGCCCACAGGGAGAGCGCCAAGTACCGGGCCCATCATTCCTTAGTCCCTCTTTCTTATTTTATTTTAGCCATTAGCCTTTTCCGAGTCCAGCTTTTGTGAAGGTGGGAGGTACATGTCTAACTTCTGAGATACTAATGAACTGAAGAAAGACTCCCCACCGCCGCCACCATCATCATCCACCACCACTGACTCCGAATTTCAAAACAGTGGATCTACAAATCCTCTTCCTTTTACAGCCTTTTCTGAGATTCCAACCCTGCTTGACTAAAGGTATCCATTCTAGAAACTCCATATTCTCTCTTTCTTTCCAGTTACACCAACGATGAAAAAAGAATTTTTAAAACCCAAACACTGAACCCCAGGACCACCCCCAATAGCGACAAGTCGCCACATCCTGCACCAGGCCGGGTGCCTTAATGTCACTTGCTTTTCCACAAGCTGAAGCCTTTAAGGGCGCACTGTCCACTGGAATGGCAAACTCTGCAAAAGAAAACTTGGAACTAGACTCTTCCCACAGAGTCACAAAAGCGGAGAATAGGGCAGTAGAAAGACACCATTTACTCATGCTCTCAGTCGGAGCAAAAAATAGCAAAAGGCCATTACCATTACTAATTGGTACATTACATAAAACACACCAGTAACTTCAAAGTTTTTTCTTTGCAGGTAACTCAATTTTTTAAAATATCAGTCATGTAGCCTATTTCTAATAAAACTAGCTATATAACTGATGACTTACTATGTGGCAGACTCTGTTTTAAGCACAAATACTGATTAACTCAATTATCACACAGTTCTAGGAAGTGGTTACTAGTTTTGTTTCTATTATACAGATGAAACTGAGAAGCAGAGAAGTGACTTACACGAAGTCACACAGGAGGGAGAAATCACACCATGACACTTTGATTCCAGAACCCAGCCTCTTAACCTCTATGCCATGTAATACACATGTATCCTTACATACAAATATGTGTACATATGCACGTATACATAGAAGTATGCATGTGCACATGTTCGTGTGACTACACAGAAACCTGTCCTTACTGTAAACCATTCTAAAAGTAAAACATTCTAAAATTAATACTGTAATACATTCTAAAATTAGATTTTTCAAGTTCTGTTTCAACTAAACCTCAGAAGAAAGTCATTGACTTTTCAAAGGTTTCAACAACATGGAACAACAGCAAAAGCAATGGTTGGGTACTTAAAGAGGAATTCTTAAGTAAACTGCAATTTTCATATCCCTTTTAGCAGATAGAAGCCTTCGAAGATTATTACTTGAATGCTATTTCGAAGAAGGAATCTCTCCCTTAGGACAACTATTACCAGAGATACAATATTTAAGTACAATTGGAAAACTTGAAATCCCCTTGGAGTTGGAGGGAAGTGGATTTCTCTAATGAAAGCTATTTCTGATTCTCCGAAGAAAAATAATAAAGGCCAGATTGATTTTCTTTTGCAGGGACTGAGTAGGCATTCTTAAGCCTCACCCGCAGGTAGCAGACCTCTGACTTGGTATTTCGAGCCTGTAGGTCACAGACACGTCCGTTTTATGAGTGCACCCGAGACATGGATGCTGCTGGCATTTGGAAGCCCCTTTTTAAAGATTACTTTTAAAATGATATATAATTTCAAATAACTTTAAGGTATAGCAGAATCATTTTATTTCTGCACCACAGTCCTCTAAGCAAGGAAAGGCCCCATTTCCAGTGGCCAAAAGAACCTCAGAGAGAAGCATTTTTCCCTGGAAGTAAGCAGCATGGCCAAGGACGAGAGCTGGAGCACCATGGTCCTGGAGAAGGCCGATCGAAAGCACAGATAGGAGGAAGATTAGAAAGAGTCTGAGCTATACAGAGCCCGTGAGGATAGTGGAGCATCATAGGCTGGAATGGTCCCCGCAGTGGCTGAAATCCTCCCCTGGGGCGCCTATCACAGAACTGCAGGTTTTCCCCTCCATGATTAGGAGGGCTGCTTTTGTTCATGTTACCATGGCGATACCCAGACCGATTCAAAGGGAGTTTTCTAAAGTGTTGTGTGTTCGGTGTCTACATATTTCTCGATATGTATATATCAGGGGTGATGCACATACATGTGTACACATGGACACAAAGCCAAATCCAATCACAGATTCTTTTGCTGGGTAGGAATGTCATTCTAGTATTGACTTATTTTGAATCTTATTTCTCATGGGTGGGTCATGAGTTGGAGGGAGTAAGATTTTCTGTTACACAGAAATTCTCATTGTAACTATAGGCCTTCCTGAGGCAAAGTTCTCCCTCCTCAAGACCAATATGGTGAAATACAGGGTGGAGAGAGGGGCCAGGTCAAAGGTAAATAAGAGGACTGTCTTAAGGCATTTTTTCCCCCTCTTTTCTATCTTTCTTTCTTTTTTTTTTTAAATAAAGTCCATTGGAACTTGAGCAAGTCAGGGACAGCCTTCATTGTCTGGACAAGGATTCCTAAAAGGAGAGATTATAAAGAAGTAAATCAGATTCATCCAATCTTAATTTCACTTCATTAATAGAATCACCTGGCTGCCTAAACGGAAATCCTCAGTTATTCCTGCCTCTGCCCTAGCTCCTGTCCCCAGCATTGCCCACTACCCAGATGTTCAAATAAATCTCAGTGATTTTTGCCTTCTCTCCTTTATCTTGCCCCAACATTCATTCAGTCTTTAAGTCCAGGGCAGTTTCTTCTCCTAGCCTCTTAAATTAAACTTCTTCTCTACATTCTCAAAGTCACAGCATTATTGCAAGTTCTCATCATCTTTACTAGGACCATTGCAATAGCCTCTCAATGAACTTTCCTACTCCTGCTGTTCCCTAAGCCATCACTCACATGGCTACCAGATAGATCATTCTGAAAGAGATACAGTCTTGTCACTACTTTACTCAACAACGTCCTTGGCAGAACATTCAAGGCCCTCCACAATCACATTCCCTGGCATTTTTCCAATTCAAATTGAGAGGCCAGCTGAGGTCAATATGCCCCCTTGAGACCTAGCCAAAATTCAGCTTGAGGCCCTTTCCTGGTTTCTTTTTTTTTTTTTTTTTTTAAAGATTTATTTATTTATTTATTTGAGAGATAGAGAATGAGAAAGAGCACATGAGAGGGGGGAGGGTCAGAGGGAGAAGCAGACTCCCTGCCGAGCAGGGAGCCCGATGCGGGACTCGATCCAGGGACTCCAGGATCATGACCTGAGCTGAAGGCAGTCGCTTAACCAACTGAGCCACCCAGGCGCCCCCTTTCCTGGTTTCTGAGGTAGGTTTACAATTCTCCCTAAGATTTTTCCTAATTTCTAGGGTTCATATTCTCTTGGTCTAGACTCACTAAAGTTGATATGTGACATTAACATAGTGTAGTGAAAGCTTATTATATGGGAAGCACCGCAGGAAATATTTTACACACATTATTTTAACTAACACAACAACCAATGGGGTTGCAACTGCTATTCATATTTTATGGACAAGGAAACTGAGGCTAAGGAAGAAACACATCCAAAGGTACTGACACTAAGTGGAAAGGAGGTGGGCAGTCAGGTGTATCTGATTCTACCATTACTCTATGCCACCACCCTTCCTCTTTCTTCATATTTTGATAATTTATTCATTCATCCATCTATGAATGAGTGCCTTTGTGCATCAAGTACCCTGCTATGAATGGGGGCAGATGTTGGGAAGAGTAAGAAATGAGCCTGCTCCTAAAAGGAAACAGAATCATTCAGTAGGATATTATAGCATCTCAAGAGTAAAGAGAGCCCCAAATGCAAAGTGCTCTGAGCCAGCACGGCCCAGCTCCAGAGCCTCAAACTCCTCCCTGCTCTTCACTTAGCAGCCGTGATCTCTCATAATGTCCTCTCTTCTCTCCACCTTCATCCAGCTTTCTCTTCCAATACACCAGCCACTATCCTCCACCCTAGACCAGCCAGTTTGCTCTGCAAATATGCCAGGACATTCTCATCTCTCTGGCTGTAACCAGCCTGATGTGTCCCCACCTAGAGTATTTTCTGCCTCCCTCAGTTCTATTCTTCAGCACCCATCTCAAATCCCACCTCCTCAAAGAAGCCTTTCCAGATGACTCCTGGTGTCAGTGATCTCTCCTGTTCAACTAATTTATATAATACATAGCTTTAATCATTTTGGCTGCCTATTATTTTCTATTTGACCCCCAATTCATTGCTTTGTTATCAGGCCTCTTTTTTTTTCCCTCCTTGGGATCTTTAGCAAAATTTCACCCCTTTTCAGTAGGAAGATAGCTCAGCACTTCACTCAACAATTTAGGCTCTTCAGTTGAACAAGGTCAAATTTGAGTCCTGACCTCCTTGTCTATGAGCTCTGTGTCTTGGAACATTTATGTAACTTCACCAAGTCTCAGTTTCTTTATCTGTAAAATGATGATTGTGAAGGGGTCATGTAGACTAATGCATGTAACACTTTTTTTACAAATACATATTTTTAAAGTTTTATTTATTTTAGAGAGAGGGAGAGTGCAAGCAGGAGGGGGAGAGGGAGAGAGAGAATCCAAGCTGACTCCATGCTAAGCGTAAGCCCAATGTGGGGCTCAATCTCACGACCCTGAGATCACAACATGAGCTGAAACCAAGAGTTGGAGGCTCAACCAACTGCACCACTCAGGCATCCCGTATATAACACTTCAGAGCAAGCTAAGAAACACAGACACTGGACAAACAAAGGATGGAGTCATGCTATTAGATGATAATCACTAGGTGTGTGTTGTAGAGGAAGTCATGAAAAAATAACGTCTAGTAACATCTTTGAACATAGAAACAAATGAAAACATGTGACCAGGAGCAAAATTCCATAGTTAGGATTTATAATCATTTGGAAGGCTGAGATGAGCTATGCATAAAATACAGAGGTCAGCTGCGTCACCTTGTTTGAACCACATGTACTTTTCACAGATTCTGAGAAGTCCACTGCTGCCCCAAAGATTTCTCTGAATTCCTTGGAGGTCTTAAGTGTTAGTGAATCACCATGGCCCTGAACTTGAAGTTCTGAATGAACCCTCTACTATCTCCATTCCCATGCCCAGTCAGTCTTTTCTTAATTTCCTTTAAATGAATCTCTCACACAATCAGAGCATTTACCGCTAGTCTAGAAGATGTGTGTAGAGATTTCTATTGCTGAAGTTCAGACCACTAAAAATCTAACACTAGAAAATCCCGTTCTTAAAAGGGCCACAGCTATTTCTATGGCTTAAGTTGGAGCTTCCCTCCTAGTCACCTGGTCTTTCACTCCTTCCCACCACCACTTCCACTATTAAATGGAATTCTTCCTAATAATCAAATGCTATCTTTATTCCTGCAAAATCTATGCCCTTAAAGCCTTATATTTTCTCTTGGAAACTCATCAAGGTATTTTTTCAGAAACAGTTATCTTCCTAAAGGGAACAGTGGTCTCCGCTAGTCTTCCATTTGTTAAAATTCATCACATCTAAATGATTGAAGTTATCCATCCCAATCAGACACCAGCATCTCTGCCGCCAACTGTCATCTGGGGCACAACCAGGCCGCTTTTGATGTATCTATAAAATGAAATGATGGAGATGAGAGCCAGTGTCTACCAAACCATAGGTGTCAACTACACGGCTGAATGATGTAAAAATGATTAAGTCTGTCCAAAAGCAGTTAGGGAACCTACATCTGCCTCAAATATAGGAACATAAAGGTACACAAATCCTCACAGTAAATCAACAAACAAGCCCAAGATTTAAATTTGTCATCAATGTGCTCAAGAGGAATGTGTTATTATCTAGCTCTCAAGAGGAAAGGTGAAGAACTGCTAAGTTATCAACTAAGTTACCTCAGCAGTTAGAGATCAACAAATAATTATGATGTCATATGGTTTCTTTGGAAGAGGAGGTGGCTGAGTTCAGTGCTTCTACCTCAGTCTCTCCTGAAAATGTTGGATTGCCGTCATCTGAAGGCTTGACTGAGGTGGGAGCGCCAGCTTCCAAGATGTCTCCCTCATGTGGCTACTGGCCGTAGGTCTCAGTTCCTTCCAGGTTCTTGGTAGAAGTCCTTCACCACACGGTCCCTTCTCCACAGGACCGCTGGAGTGTTCTCTCAACATGGCTGTTGGCTCCATTGAGACTGAGTGATAAGGCTGGGGGGACTAGGACTTTCATGATTTAGTTTCAGAAGTCTCATATAACTTCTGCCATGTTTTATTAGTTTGCATCAAGTTACTAAGGAAAGGGAATTAAGGAATGGGAATTAGGCTCCACCTTTTTTTTTTTTTTTTTAAGATTTTATTTATTATTTATTTGAGAGAGAGTGAGAGAGAGAGAGCAAGAGCAGGGGGCAGAGGGAGAACCAGGCTCCCCGCTGAGCAGGGAGTCCGACATGAGGCTGGATCCCAGGACCCCGGGATCATGACCTGAGCTGAAGGCAGATGCTTAACCAACTGAGCCACCCAGGTGCCCCAAGGCTCCACTTTTTAAAGAGAATGTCAGAGAGTGTGGGCCTATTTAAAACCACTGTGAGGAGAACACATCTAATCTCATAGAACCACCTAGAGGTAACTTCAGGTGAAAACTGAATCAAAGACTATAAAATGTAGGGAGAACTCATTCTCTTCTCTCTCTCACAAGTCCTTGAGGAATCCTGTCCCCATTCTATAGGGAAAATCTGACAGAGATAGGAGACAGGATGGAGGAGAAGAATGTGAATATTGGGCATGCTGATTTTTAATATTCTATGCCATCCAGAATTATGTCAGAAGCAGAGTGAGATTAATTGGGGAATTAAATCTCTTTCCTTGTTCTACTCGTTTCCCTCCCAAGCCCTTCTCCTTAGCCATGGAGGCTATCAAATGACACACAGGGTTTTTTCCTCCATTATTCTTCACACTAAGGACCCATTAGGCTGCATCGATGCTTCCAGGGATCAAACAATCAATCATTTCTTTCTCTGAAAGGGGGCCAGAGTGATCACACATTTCGCTCTGCTTGATAAAGGCTATGGCTGGGGAGCCAGTACACACATGATAAAAATACTTTCCAATTGATATGCAGCTATTATTAGAGCTGGTATTTACTTAAATGGTTTGTGTCACCATATTGCATTTACTGTATTGTGTCAAAGAAGGAATGTTTAGCTCCAAAAACAGATTTCTTTTTTTGATGCTGCTAAGTGGCTTTGATTTACATCTGTACTTTACAGTCATTGTTTCCTCCTCCTAGAAAAAATATCCTCCTCCCTTTTCTGTTTCAAGTGTTCATTTAAAGCAAAGAACTCCCGTTTTCAACTAAGACCTAAAACCAGAATTCTTTGTATGTTTAAAGAAAAAAAAAAGGATCTAGCCTAATAGATTAATTCATAGGTTTGCCAAAGACCTTACTGTATTTAATGAAACAAGGTCTCAGATTAGATGCAGCTGGCCAAAGGAATTTTTTTTTTCCCCCAAGCAATGACTGCTAGATAAGATTCAGTCATAATTTCAAGGATGAACAAAGAGATACAGGACTCACAGAATTAGGAAGGTAATGCTGACCTTTCTTACATGAATTCCATCAGGTTTCCTCTCTCACCTCCAACTACTGCACTGAATACCATTTTAAAACGAAGTAGAAGGTAACTTGCTAAGTCAAAGGATCATCACGTTGTTTCGGATGTGAAATCTCATTTGTAGCTAATAGTGACTGAAGCCCTAAACATAGCTCTAGCTGCGGAGCGGAAGGATCAAAGAATGGAAAGAATGGAAGCGCATGGAAGGACTTGTGGTATCTGTCTGGACCCCTCTGATGATTGTAGCCCCTGAGACAGAAGTCCAGAGGGAAAGTGAGAATGACCGGGGCACTCCAACGAAGGGAGGCCACCTGAAGATGACAATGTCCTTCAAACTGTCCTTCATCATATCTGGCGTGAAATGGAGGCTCATTATGTACTTTGTGAGCAAAATAACTTAGGTCAGTTTGGGAGGAATTAAGAGCATATTTGAGTTAGATCCCAAAAGATGAATACATTGTTCCCCAAGTATAAATTAGGTATCTGGAGAAATCTCAACTATTCCAGGAATTATGAGTATATATCATTACTATAGGAAGAACAACAACATTTTGGAATTTAATAGAATCTCCTCCCTGCCACACACATTCCTCATCAAACTGAAAAATGTTTATTAAACACTATAAAAATATTTATTATTTAAGGATAAAAATCTTGCACAGGCTCTTGAGAGAGAATATGACAAGTACATAAAAATATAAAGAAAAAAAAAAACCCCAACCATAATGCCTTTACTTAGGAACAGACATTATAAACATTTTGGCTTATTTTCCCCCAGTAATTTTTTAAGCACTCTTGTTACCTAGCAAGGATAATACTACAAGTAAGCCTTCGCATCCTGCTTTTTAGAACTAAAAAAATTACATTTTATTCTGACTAAAAAGTGGATACGGGACGCCTGGGTGGCTCAGTCGGTTAAGCATCTGCCTTCGGCTCAGGTCATGATCTAGGGTCCTGGGATCGAGTCCCGCATTGGGCTCCTTGCTCAGCGAGGAGCCTGTTTCTCCCTCTGCCTGCCACTCCCGCTGCTTGTGCTTTCTCTCTCTCTCTAATAAATAAATAAAATCTTAAAAAAAATAAATAAAAAATAAACAAAATAAAAAGCCGTTACAGGTTCATTGTAGAAAATCTGAAAACAATTAGAGAGGTATAAAGAAGAAGCAAAAAATCACTAGGAATCCTATTGCCTCACATAATCACTGTTAATATTTTCATGACCTTCCCTTCCAGGATTTTTTTTTTTTTTTCTGGTCTTTAACAAACCTGTAGATTCCCATGAGAGAGTAGAATCATTCGCTAAGTGTTCAAGTACCATTTATCCAAGATTTGAGTTTAAAACCCCAGGAAAGTCAAATAGTTTAATACAAATTAAATGGATTTTTGGAGGGGACATACAGTATTATTTGGGAACAAAGATGCCTCTAGAGTTGCAACCTAACTGCTCCTCCCAGGTGGGAGCCTTTATGTCCCCCCTTTTAGAGAAGGTCTGGGCCAAGGACAAGACAGTGGGACACAAGGGACAATGACGTGGGAATGAACATTCGAGGCTAAGAGGCAGCTTGCAATGCCAGGAGAGCTGCTATCACCAACTCTCATGCAATGTCTCTGCTACCAAAAATTCTATTTAGCTAATAAAATTTGTACTGAACAACAACAAAATTACACTAACCAACGGCCCCAGTTTTTCTCCCAGGGGACTCTCCCTATTTCTCTAAGCGAGGATCACACGGATTATTGCCAAGAAGAATTAAACTCAAAGGTCTCACAACAGCAGAAATAGAAACCAAATGATGATGAATCTGGATTTTACGTTGCACAGCAATACAATCTTATGAGGCTGGTTTCCAGGGGGCGTTGCCGGGTACAAGAGGCACAAACGCAGCTCTCCGCAGGTCACATGTGATCACGGGCAAGCCACCTGCTCTTCTGGAGGTCTGGATTTGTCTCAGGAGAACCAGGGCTACTCATGCCCTCTCCGTGCATAGCTGTGGCTCGCATCGGCTCACCAGGGAAAGAGCCTTTCACACGCAAGGGAATTAATGTTTGTTCATTCCTTGTTTTACACTCACGGACAGCCTCTCACAAGAGCAGGTGCCATGTACCGTGGGGCACTGGCCATGCGCATCTGTGTCACTGTGGATTAGTTTTAACGCGGAGAGTGATTATGTTCTTTTTGCTTATTGCAGATCTGCCGCAGTGGAGACAGAAGGGAAAGAAGACGTTTAAGGTGGGGAAGATGTTTTAGCTGTTTATATTCAGTAAAAGAAAATGGGAAGGAGAGGGGAGGTGCATGGGGGATGGGTGAAATAGCAGAAGGGGATTAAGAGCACATGCCTTGTGACGCGCACAGAGCAATGCGTGGAATTGTTGAATCGTCATGTTGTACACCTGAAACTAATGTAACCTTGTATGTTCACAATACTGGAATTAAAATGAAAAAACTGAATTAAAAAAAAGGAAAGAAAATTGGATTACAAATGTAACTTATCGGTGTCATTAAAACGGTACATAAGTATATGAAAGAAATAGTGAAGCTGGTCCTCCATTGCCTGTACCTCTCCAGAAGGGACCACTGCTCCCGGTCGTGTGACCATGCTCCCAGAACCCTTTCTATTCATCACAGGTACATAAATACACACGCTGGTGTTTTCACATTATCTGCTGGGCCCCGTGGGACATCCCTGTGCTTGGTCACCATGGTGGCATCTCATTTTTTCCTAAACAACAGCACCCGCTGTCCCTCGGTCCGAAGAACAGTAATAGAACCGACCAGTCTGAGAAGAGAAAGACACGCAAAGGCCAGGTCTTCACCTTCGATTGGAGGAACTACGAGCAAATAAACGTATTAAGCTCTTGCCAGACTCAATAACTTCATCTGTAAAATGGGCAAAAGGACACCACCACCGCCCTAGCTGCGTCTCTGGGAAGCCCAGTGAGTTCTTGTACATCAAAGTGTCTCACAAACTGTAAAGCAAAGCACGACCCTGCCTTCTCTGTAGCCCTGTGCGCGGTGAGAGAGGGAAAGAGTAGAGCTGAAGCCATAACTGTGTCCGTGCCACATGGGAACGCTCAACGCCAAAGCTCTGGGCAATTCCGTGATGAAAAAGTCATGACAGCTTGTTCTATACCAAAGCTGATTGCTTTAGTATTTCAATTTTAGTCAGTTCTGAATGGATAGAACTTCAAAGACCTTTGTTCCATTTTTTAGGGTGGTCCGTCCAGAGGCAGAAAGCACTGGATTCAGAGGGCTCTTCGTTACTATCAAGAGGCCGTTTTCCTGTCTGCCTTGTGAAGATAAAACCGAAATGAAGCTGGGGTCTTTTCTCAGTACCTTCAGAGAGGTGAGCTGGCAATGGATCTGGATTACTTAATAAGTGGTTAATGCCAGGGAGAGGTGGGAAGATAAGAGCCTGAAGGGAAAGTCACCCGAGGGTCAGATTAATAAGAGCCCTTCCTGTGCGCTCTCTTGCGATACTGAGGCATGGGGCTTCTTACTAAGACAAGGCGATTCCATCCCCCTCTGACAAGCTGGTCTGACTTTGCCTTCAGAGTAGCCTGCAGCCTTGTCTCCAGGACCCTGGCTCATTTGCACATACACCAGCCCATGTTTCCTTCAACTTTATTCTTGAATTTGGCATTAAAAAAAAAAAAAATAAGACCAAGACAAGGGTGCCCGCCTGGCTCAGTGGGTAGAGCAGGTAACTCTTGCCCTCGGGGTCATGAGTTCAAGCCCCATGGCAGGCATACAGATTATTATTAAAATAATAAGGAAAAAGACCAAGACACAAAATTAGGGCCTTTGAGCTTTAGGAGGGAAGAAAGGAAGCAGGGTGGCTTCAGTTTCCCAAGTTGTTAAGGAGACATGTCCTACCTCCCACCAGGACCCAGGGGTTCCAGTGTCACAAGAAGGGATATTTACTGTCCTGAGACAGATACACTGCAAGGTTGCCCAACATGGTGCCCACAGACACCCTCCATCGACCTCAAATGCAAGCCAAACTTAAGGCCAGGTTCAAGTGCACTTCGAGTTGAGCAGAAGGATTTTGGTCATCAGACAGATTGCTGGTCATGAGGTTAGTTGCCCTTGCAGTTCATTAAGGAAAATTTCAACTTCTTTGATTCTACCCTGGGAAGATCAATCTTACCATGTAATAACTCACTGCCTTTTCATCAAAATACTGCAGATCACCAAAATTGCCCAAGCAAATAATCTAACTCGAAGCCCCCCTCTTTTTTCTTTCCCTTCTTACCACTAATGAGTATTTTCTTCTTCCTACCAGTTGCTGACACCTGGAAAATTCTTTAAAAATATATTGAGGCTTCCCATTGGGAACATCTTTTCTATGAGCAAACAGCAGACCTTCCCCTTTCGTCAAGAACAAAAATCCAGGCTCCAGAGAATTCCGCTAGCAGTAATGATATTCTCCTGCTGCCTGTGAGCCTGGCTTTAGCCCATGCTACTTTTTTTTTTTTTTTTTTTTTTAGAAGAGGGAAGTTTTCCTTAACTGAAGAACTATGCTCTTATCACAAATTTCAAGACATTTCTCTGCTTTAATTCTCAGGTGTGCTCTTTGTTCTGCTGGCTCAGGAGCAATTTTCAAGCCCATTGTTCAAGTGTCCTCAGAATGAAGAAGACAAACCATCCCATCAGCGGAACAATAATTTCCACTTAGGGGGAAAAATACATCTTGCCAATTCAGTTCATATTTTCCCAAACACATTTGTAAAACTCTTTGCCCTGTGCACAGAGTGTAAAGGAAAAACCCCCACATGGAATGACTAACGAGGCAGACGCAAAACAGCTAACAATAAAAGCAAACACAAAAATAAAACAGCATGCGTCAGGTCCCATGTCAATCACAAGAAAATGTTTTTCACATCTAATCATTAAAGATTAAAGGCTGGATATTTAAGGCATGGAAAAGAGGGGGTCCGTTAACAATTTAAGGTGAGAAAGCAGTGTGGTAGGTTTGGGAAAAAAAGAAATTTGGAGTCATACTTGGGGTCAAGTACCATTTCTTCTGTGAATTCGTTGGGTCTCAGGAGGTCATCTGACTAGTTTCTCAGCCTCATTTCTACCATAGGTGGATGGGGATGATGGAAACAACAGCTCTCCATCCCCCCTGTTGGGAACTCATGAGAATCAAAGGAGATATTGGACATGAAGTTACTGCATGGTGCTATATGAATATTTGAACTTTTTTTTTTTTTAAAGATCTTATTTATTTGAGAGAGACAGAGAATGAGAGAGCACGTGAGAGGCGGGGAGGGCAGAGGGAGAAGTAGACACCCTGCTGAGTAGGAAGCCTGATGCGGGACTAGATCCCGGGACTCCAGGATCATGACCTGAGCCGAAGGCAGTCGCTTAACCAACTGAGCCATCTACACGCCCCGAATATTTGAACTTCTAAGAAGAGGTCATTTGAAAGAACAGAGGTGGGGAGCCAGTGGGTGGGACTGTGGCATGTGCGAGCTGGGATTGACCTGCCCCTTCAGGCTCCCTCCCACGTCCCTCATCCCGGTTCTGGGGGGCCAGCTTATCAGACCTTTCCAGTAGGGTGCAGGGGAGACTTTGGGCATGCCACGCAGCTGCAGAGCTAGCCAAGGCCCGGGAATTTCCCTCTGGTTCTGCATGAGAGCGCCCCCTCATTGTTTTTATGGAAAACTCAGATGTGTTTGAACTTGAACCAATATTAATGGAATTAGCCACAGACTCGGTTAAGGGCAGTTGGAGCGTTGGTGAGGTGAGGGTCATGAGTTGGAGATTCTCTGGGACTTTAATTGGGGCCAAGAGGGAAAGTAGTAACCTGAAATTGTTTTGTTGCAACTGGGACTGTACACTCTGTTCCAATCACTTTAGGACTTCAGGATAAAGTAGAGAAGAAAAAAGGGAGAAGCACAAAGAAGATAAAAGAGAAAAAGAACAGGAGGTGCCCAGGAGCTACAAGTGCGCACGCTGACTTGGCAAACCGAGGGAGTATGGCTTTCCTCCTTCCACAGCTCACCTGTGTCACGTACTCAGGTCTCCTGTGTCCCCACGGCCATGGCAGATTGATCAACTCAAGGGACGTAGGAATCTAAATGCATAGACGCCTATACATTTTATCTGTCTTCTTTTGCAGCAGCCCAGGCCATTCCTGAGGAAGATTCCAGTGCATTGTGGGCCAGGAAATGAAGTTCTGGGTTTGAGGTCTTAAGCTGAAGTTCCAGGACAGCATACCAGTCCTAAATGCTCAGAGGACAGCAGATCCATGTGATCTACTCAGTGTCACACTGGGGCTAAGCTTTGAGCCCTGGGGTTAGGTATGGCAGAAGAATGAAGTTCACTGAAGATTCAGGGCTCTCCACGAGGCCACCACCAGAAGACAGACCCATGAATAGAAGCACGGTTCCTCAGGAGGTGATGTGTCGAAATGTTCTCTGCCTCTCTAACCGGCTCTCCTGGACGTGTACACGCGTATACACACACACATACACACACATACACCAGCAGTCCCCAAGCTCAATTGCACACAAAAATCATGCTGGAAACTGTAGTTAAAAAGTTAGAGAAAGGGGGCACCCGGGTGGCTCAGTCAGTTAAGCGTCTGCCTTCGGCTCAGGTCACGATCCCATGGTCCTGGGATCGAGCCCCTCATTGGGGTCCCTGCTCAGTGGGGAGTCTGCTTCTCCCTCTCCTTCTGCCCTCCCCCCCCAACTTCCCCCACTGCTCATGCTCGCTTACTCTCTCTTCGAGCATTTTCTCTCTCAAATAAAACCTTAAAAAAAAAAAAAGTACACATTCTCTGATGTCCAGTCTTCTTGCTACCTTACCAAATTGAAATTGTTGGGTCTTGGACCTGAGAACCTGGTATTTTTTAAATTATTTTAACATTAAAGAATCAGCAATTTGAGTAAAAGAGTAGCTCTACATCCCAATCCAAGAACACACAATTTTTTTTATTTTTTTCAAGTCAACTTGTAACTCCCTATTGGCATATTTAGAATTTTTGTATTTTTCATACTACCAGAATCTGATTGTATTCTTGTACTCTACACTTCATTATCTGATGAGTCTTCTTCTCATTTACTCTAGTTTTTTACCTCCCTACTCCCCTTCCAGATTACCACTGATAAAACGTGTCACATTTTCGTCCACAGGTCTCTACGCTTATACATGTTAATATACACATGCATATTCTTGGCTATTGATTCTTTCCCATGTATATCTGTATATTGCTTTATTTCCACATAATACATCATGGCAATTCTCCAGGTCCCTCGGTGTTGACATAACTCATAGTTGCATAATGTCTCATGGTGTATTAATTAGGGTTCTCCAGAGAAACAGAACCAACGGGGTGGGGAAAGAACAGATTTTAAGTGATTGGCTCATAGGACTGTGGAGGCTTAGTCCAAAATCTGCAGAGTAGGCTGGCAGGCTGGAGACCCAGGGAAGGGAAGGAGTCCAAATTCAAAGGTAGTCTGCTGGCAAAATTCTGTCTTGCCTTGAGCGGTTAATCTTTGGAACAATCAGGGGGAGGGTCACCCACATTACAGACAGTAATCTGCTTCACTCAAAGTCCACCTATTTAAATGCAAATCCAAAACGCCTTCACAGAAACATCCAGAAGAATGTTTGAGCAAACATCTAGACACTGTGGCCCAGCTCAAAGCTGACACAGAATTAACTATCACACATAGTGTGGATGCAACCCAATTCACTCACTGCCCAATTCATTCCTCTAGTGATGGACTTGTAGGTTCTTTTTTCTGTGTTCACTTTGTCTCTATGAACAATGCTCATGTATCAAAGCCTTCATTTCCACAGGATAGAATCCCAGAAGATGATTGGGTCCCAGGGTATGCTTACTTGTATTTTAACAGATGCTGTCAGATCATTTCTGCAATGAGTTTTAGTGCTTAAACCAAACTCTTAGGGTGATTCTGGTCCAGCCAGGTCAGCTCTTGTCAGGGAGAGCAGCAAAATTCAACATTTTCTTCTTATGCCAATGTGGAAATGTTTACCAGAAACTTTCTCAGGGCGGAGACCTCAAAGCCTTTCTCACTCGAGTGTGCAGGGATTACTGGGGTTGGCGTATCTGGTAACTTCATGTTACCCGCAGGCTCGGCCCCCCGGTGCTCTGGGAAGAAGGCAAGGATGCTTGGCTATCTGGGATAGACCCGTGTCAAGGATGGGCCATGTCCTTTCATTTGACTTCGAGGTTACCTTTGTGACTACAGGATAAGGCTTTAAGATGTTAATTTTCCCCCCTCCTGTTCTGGCCTATTCTTTCCCTTCCCTTTATTCAAACAAAGAACTTAAGAAACCAGGTGCCAAAGAAGACAATCAAAGGGGCCTGGGAGGTTTCTTGTCCTGTACAGAATTTGGGACATTTCCGCAGTGCCAGGAGGAAGCAAGATTTCCAAGAGGAGACAGGGACAGAACAAGGAGGGGAAAGACACTAGATCAAGAGTTGTTCCTAAGCTAGGGGCAGAAGAAGAGAAACGTCTACAGATTCTGGAACCATTCAACTGTCTGGCTGAGAAGGAAAGACCTCAAGGAACAGGAGCTGAACATCAGGCTTTGGCAGATGGGAACTTTGGCTGTCTCCCCCAAGATGCCCCCCTTCCAAGCATAGCACCCCCTACCCAAGCTTGGCTCAGCGCAAGCCCCCAGAACTATGGTCCAGCCCTGGGTTAAAACCCCAATCAGAACAGACATTATTCATCTTGCCAGAAGAATAGGAGGCTTGGAGTAGAAATTATGTTGATTTATGGCAAGGTTTCTTGACACCAGCACTATTGATACTTTGAGCTGGGTGATTTTTTTTTTTGCTGTCATGTCTGTCCTGTGCATTGTAGGATGTTTAGCAACTTTCTTGACCTCTACCCACTAAATACCAGTAGCATCCCTTCCCTGTCCCCAGTTCTGATAACCAAATGTCACACATTGCCAAATGATCCCTGGAGGTGGGGTGGATTGCACCTGATTGAGAACAAGTGATTTAAGGGAAAGTAAGGAAAGGCTGTTACTTTTTAGTTTATGAGTAGAGATTCTTAAATAGGCCTTGACATTGATCTATTCCTTGTGTAAGGGAGGCCACCTAGCCATTGTCCTTCTCCCAGATTTGCCTCCCTGACGATATTTTGCTTGGACTAATTATTAAACATTACCCTCTGTTCTCTGAACCACTTGTCAACAAGCAGATGACATCCAGCAATGGAAGGATATGTATCTTAATTATACCTGCGGTGGTTAATGGGTCAGTGAGCATTTGGGGTGCCCTAAGCCCTTACTGACCTTTCCCAAGCTGGGGCCTGTCAGTTCCATGGCTATGCCAGACTACAATGAATGCCAGTTCTGGAAACGCTGGCTGCCCTCCAGGGCCTTTTAGTTCCACACTAATAAGCCTGATTTAGGCTTTGCATTACAGAACAGCAACGAAGTGTTATTGCCAGCAAGGGCAAAGAGCTGATGTCCGTGGTCTTTTCTGAGCAAGCAAATGAATGTGATATTTTCGCCACCTCCTCTCTTCTCACTGAGATGATTCTTGGAGAGAATCCACTTGGTTATCCATGGACGTGAACATAATTTGGAAGCAGCAATCATGCCAGATGGCCAGCTCAAGCTGGGAGCCCTCAGTAGATTCCTGAGCCAAATTTCTCATTCCCTGGAGGAGCAGAGTGGAGGGTGTGTATGGCTGGGGAAGGCCAAGCTTTTCATTTCTGGAAAAGAAGTGAAGACAGAGAGAAGCCGGCAGGAACGGCCACTGTCCTTGCCAGATATGCATGGTATGACTTAGGTGAATGATTGAGAAAACTTCCTGAGTGCCAGTGTGGACAAATCCCACAACAGGATGCCCTGGGCAGCCATGGAATGCCCTTTCCTGGAGGTCAGGGCCACCTGGGTGGTTCTGACTCTCCTGCTTGGCTCAGCCAGCCCAGACAACCAGAGTGACCTCTCAAGGTGTGCCTCGCAGCTCACAGAGTCCTAGATCTGTGTGGGCTCTGGGGGTGGGCAGCGTGAGCAGCAAGACATGGGGCCAGTAACAGAGCTCTGGGGGGTTGGTAGCTGCAATGAGCAGAAGAGGAACCCCGGAGAAACTTCTATACTTCAGTGTGCATCAGAGCCCACTGGAAGAATACAGAGAAAGAAGGAGAAGCAGAGAAGGAGAGTGGGAAGCCAAGGGAACTAAAGTGGGTGGGAGGGTCTTCAGAAAGTGACATATAGGGGCACCTGAGTGGCTCAGTTGGTTAAGTGGCTGCCTTTGGCTCAGGTCATGATCTCAGGGTCCTGATATTGACCCCGTATCAAGCAGGGAGTCTGCTTCTCCCTCTCCCTCTACTGCTCCCCCTGCTTGTGCTCTCTCACTCACACAATCTCTCTCTCAAATAAAATCTTAAAAAAAAAATGACATAGGGCGCCTGGGTGGCTCAGTTGGTTAAGCGACTGCCTTCGGCTCAGGTCATGGTCCTGGAGTCCCGGGATCGAGTCCCGCATCGGGCTCCCTGCTCGGCAGGAAGTCTGCTTCTCCCTCTCCCGCTCCCCCGTCTTGTGCTCTCTCTCTCAAATAAATAAAGAAAATCTTTAAAAAAAAAAAAAAAAAAAAAGACATATGGACAAAGGACAAATGAAAGGCCACCAAGACTATTACAATGACACTTTGATTTAATAGAATGGAAAGGAAGAAAAGTAGGCTTCAAGATCATGAAATAGTTCTATTTCATCATCTCAATTTTTACAGTATTTCTTTTTGATTACTAATTCATTACTGAAATACATCAGATTTTCATCTTTTGTCTTACAAACTAGGTCCTGGGACAAAAAATCACCTGGGCTTTGGTCTTGGAAGTCATGGTTCTATCACTTAGTATAGGACTTTGGGCAGTTTTCTGATATTTAAAATAAATATACATAATACCTGACTCCTGAAGTGTTATGAAAGCCAAATGCACAAGCTAATAAACTATACACAAAATGATAATTAATACTCATTTACAACACAACAGTCTCATCTAATGCATTCTTCATTAAGCTTTCAACATGAAAATTTGAAAACCTAATCAGATTAAGGGGCTCTCATGTCTAAATGCTCCATGGTTCCCCATCATTTTCCAGAAAATATTCAAACCTCCACAGCTTATCCCACACAGCTTCCCCAGTCTGGCTTCTGTGTATCCTGGCCTCGTCTGCCACCAGTCTAAGACTACATGCAACAGGGTAGCAATCCTATTCATCTGCACTGCATTCTCCAAATGCAGTTAACACTTGGTACCTACCTCCTTGCTGTCAGAGAGGGTCGGCATAGGGGGCCTTCCGCTGCGCATGATGTCAGGTTACCCTGGTTTAGGGCTGCAAACGCAAGTGCATGCAGGGCCAGGCAGGGAAGGTCAGTAGTGAGTGGGCCAGGGGGGAATATAGATGAACAAGTAGGGCAGTCACTACTTAGCTAATTCTCTTGTCTTGCACTAACAGGGCTGCATGCAATGTGGGGAGATCTTCCAGAGAATCCCCTCCAAGCCAGGTTTTTATATGAACTCTCCTAATTTTAAAATCTTGACAAGGTATTAAAATTTTTTTTAAACCAAGTGTTGTCCAAATAGAATATATCACAGGGTTGGACATGACCATGAGTGATCATTTTCAACCCCTGGCCTTATCCTTCATGTATGTTGAAATAAAACTGAACTTCTAAAAACAAGAAATGTTGTTAATAGCTGCCCTGATGTTTCTTGATCAAATCGTTCTGGTCCTTCAAAATGCTATGCAAGCATCACCTCTTATGGGAAGCTTGACTAGACATGCCCTCCTCTTCCCACACCCCCATCATTCTATCCCCTCTGCCACTTCCTTAGTCCAAGTCTTCATCAAAGCTGATCATCCCATGATCCATAATGGCTGCTGAAACTCTAGCCATCATATCTGCATTCCAGGCAGCAGGATAGAGGAAGGAGGTGAAATACAAAAAAGGCCTCCTCCTAGATAGGTCAGTTCCTCGCAAAGAAATTTCAGAAGCCTTAACCAAAAACTTGACGTGCTTTACATACATCTCATTGTTTAATCATAGCTCCAATGGGTTAGGGAGATACAATCACATCACCAACTAGAATAAAATCAGAGTTTTGTAGAAGGGTAAAAAAGGTTATTAAGTGGGCCATTAGCACTATCCCATACTTAAAGACTTTGTTTTCCAGGTTCTACTATTGTTAATACAATTCATTCTCCAAACAACCACTGTTTCTAAATTGTATTATACGTCCTCTCCAATTTGAACACCTTTAACGGCTTCTGCTGTCCTTTGGACAAGACCATAACCATGTAAGGCTAAAACGCCTGTGTGACTTGACCCCACTGCTTTCCTCTCCCCCACCCCCCAGTCTCATCCTCTACCTTCTTGTTCTCTGTTCCACCTGCACTGGTGAATGGGTGCTTTCCCACCATTGCATAGGCTGTTCCCCATCTTGACCTCTCTTTCCCCAACTGGCTGATGCCTCCAAGCGTCAGGTGAAGGACCACATCCACAGAGAGGCCATCCTCATCACCTAAGGTAGAACACTTCCCCACCTCCCTTCTTCTTGGGCTACACGTTCTCCCCTGACTTCTCCACAGTTGGGGGACACTGGGTTGATGTGTGTAACCATCACTGATAAGCAGTCTTCCCCACTAGACTCTCTGTTGTAAGACAAGGGAACATGTCGGACCTGTTCCCATCTGCACATGTTCCTGTGCCTGATAGATTAGAGACACTCAGTAAGTATTTATTGCATGAATCTCTATCAGAAATCAGTGTTTGTTTGGCCCTTCTGGACTTAATTAGGTAAAGGATAGGTGAGACTCAGCCAAACATTTACAAGCTACCCTCTCTCTCCAAACCCATCACACAAAATTATGAATCTAGGATTAGATCAGATCCTGCCCAACTAGCCGCTTATCAACACTTAAGAGCACCTTCCCCTTCCTCCTTGTACAGAATAGCCTTTCTCACCCTTCCCAGTGCAGCTGTTCTGGGCTGGGGGGTGCATACCAAGTGGCTGCTCCCACATCCCGAATTCAGTTAAATGCATTAATCAAACCTCAATAATTAAGCATTTGCAAGGAGAGGATGCCCCACCCCCTTTTTCTGTTTGCTTCAACCTAAAACAAACACAAAACACAAAAAATAAAACAAACACAACTTCATGTAACTATTTGCCTTTAAACCTCTGTCTTGAAAAGGAAAAAAAAAATAAAACAAAAACCAGGCAGGGAATTCTCCGGGGATGGATCATGCACCCTTATCTGAGGAAGCAAATCCTACGGGATTGGGAAACCCATAAACCAAACGGCTGGCAACGTCTACAGTTGGGGCAGGAGAGACCCATCAGTTATTGATAGTTCTCCTTCCCTAGATGTGTGCGATCCATTCCATGCTGGGCTTAACAGACCCAAAGGAAAAAGAACGTTAAAATTCTTGTAGCAGCCAGAGTGCTGACATTGGTTTTCTGATCCAATTAGTGCGGGACCTTGAGAGTTTAGGGCAACGCTCTGTCCACATGAACTCTGGCGAAGTAGTGGAGGATGGGAGGCCCAGATGCCTTGACCCAACAGCAGATGTCAACACTAGGATGGTCCAAATGAGTGCAAGTTTATGCCTTTCCTTCTCCATGGGAGACCTCGGGAGATAGTATCTCACAGCCTTATACCAGATGCTAATCAGATTATATCCAGATGCTCTATAAACATGTGTCAGCAGTTGAAGAGACCTATCTTAATTGGGACAAAATTACTTTTTCCAATGCTGTAGGTAAAATGCACAAGTAAAAATATAACTGTGGTTGTTTAAATACACCCTAAGGTGCTTTATTTTTCTTTAGCACAGAGAAAGTCCAGCTCGAGCAAATGCATGTGCTTGCAAGAAGTCTGTTTGAGGGAAAACAGTGGAGAAAGACATTCGGCAGCTTCCCTAAGCTCCCTGTACCTACAGATGGTATTTCTCATTGCTTTAGGATTCCATCACCTGATTTGAAGACAGTGCAAGTTTTAATCCATCATCTTTCCTTCTTGCTGATTGAGGAGCTCTTCATGTTAGCAAGCATGCTGATTTCCTACTGAAGAACCCCCAGAATGTTTCCTTGTGCATCCAGGGCAGAATTTGTGTTTTCCTACCAATGCCTCAACCTCCATTTGGTGTGGGCCTACGTAGTACATGGAGCAGTGGGGGGACATCAGTGAACTGCGTCATAGACAGCTGTGAGCTTAAAAAAAAAAAAAAAAGCAGTGTAGGAGCAGAGAGATAAGTCAACAGGCAATTACTACACATGTGGAAACACCGTGACAGAGTAAGATTAAGATGCTATGGAAGGAGAGAAGGGGTACACTAGATTCAGCCTGGGGATAGGGATGTGTGAGCCAGTCCACAGGAGGAAGAGGTAGAGTGTGAAGGAGCCAGGTAAGTAGAGGGGAGAGAATGGCGTACTTCAGGCCATGGAAACTTGGGTGCCATGCACTGGGTCAGTAGCTATAATTTACACAAATTTCAATTAGGAGGTAAGTAACTAAAACTGTGTCAAAATGGAATGGGCTTCCCCAGAAAACAGCAAGTTCCATTTATTAGAAGTATGCAGAGACTGCATTAACATTTTGTGGTATTATAAAAATAGAGGTCTCACCCAAAGCAAGAGAAACAAAAGTGAGAGTCAACAAGTAGGATTCCATCAAACTAAAAAGGAAACCATCAACCAAATGAAAAGACACCCTATTAACCAGAAAATAATTGCAAATCGCATCTGATAAGGGGCTAATATCCAAAACATACAAAGAATTCACACAACTCAGCAAAAAAACTGATTAAAAAATGGGCAGAGTCTGAACAGACATTTTTCTAAAGAAGTTGTACAGATGGGTCACAGGTACATGAAAAGGTGCTCAACGTTAGTAATCAGGGAAATGCACATCAAAACCACAGTGAGATAGCACCTCACAGCAGTCAGAAGGACTAGTATCAAAAAGACAGTGTTGGCAAGGATGTGGAGAAAGAACCTCCGTGCATGGTTGGTATGGCAAACAGGAATGGAGCTTCCTCAAGAAAATTAAAAATAGAACTATCATATCATCCAGTCATTCAACTTCTGGGTATTTATCCAAGGAAAACAAAAACACTAACTCAACAAGATATATACACCCCAATGTTCATTGCAGCATTATTCCACAGTTGAGCTATGGAAACAATCTAAGTGTCCATCAGTGTATGAATAAAGAAATGGTGGTGTATATATACAATGGAATATTGTTCAACATAGAAAAGAATGAAATCTTGCCTTTTGTGACAACAGGGATCGACCTTGAGGGCATGAAGCTAAATGAAATTAATCAGAGAAAGACAAATACATTATGATCTTTTTTATATGTAAAATCTTCAATAAACTCCAAGCTGACAGATACACAGAACTGACTGGTGGTTGCTAGAGGCAGGGGATGGGCAAAGATGGATAGACTGGTTTTTTGTTTGTTTAAATTGAATAAAAATGGGGTGCCTGGGTGGCTCAGTTGGTTAAGCATCTGCCTTCAGCTCAAGTCATGATCCTGGAGTCCCATGTCCAGCTCCCTTCTCCACGGGGAGCCTGCTTCTCCCTCTCCCTCTGCTGCTCCTCCTACTTGTGCTCTCTCACTGTCAAATAAATAAAATCTTTAAAAAAGATAAATTGAACAAAAAATTTTAAAAAGATTTCTATAATAGGTGGAATGCTATACTGGGTCTATGGCCCCAACCCCAGACCCAACCCAAATATCCAAAAGTAGGGTTCAGGGAAGGGTTTTTATCTAAAAGCTTCACGGTCAGTCATTAGGCAAATCAAAACCACAGTAAGAAAACCATTTCACAAATCTCTAGTGTATGGCTTTTTCTAGTCTCCTGCCTGATCACATTCTCTCCCTTTTTTTGTCTTTTTTTTTTTTTTAAATCCTCTTCTTTCTTTTTTCAAACAACTTATTTTATCAATTCCTTTTGTAAAATTTTTTATAATTTTCATCTTTACAGTCATATTCCATCCCTTCATCGTATTAACCCTTATTTTTGTACATATATAAGTTTTTCTTTCTTTAAAATTTTGGGAGTCACTTTCTTCTAACAGACCAAAATACACCCAAAATCTAGTGTGTGGCACTGATCTATGCACCAGCCTGATCATATTTCTGTTTTTTTGTTTTGTTCTGTTTTTGTTTGTTTTTATCTTTTTCTTTTTTTCTCTTTTTTTTTCTTTCTTTCCCTTTCTTTTCCCCCGGTTTCAGGTCTTTTCTGATTTGCTTAGAGTATATTTTCTGAGGACGTTGTTACCCTGTTAGCATTTTGTTCTCTCATTCATCTATTCTCCTCTGGACAAAATGACAAGACAGAAAAAATCACCTCAACAAAAACAACAAGAGGCAGTACTGACTGCCAGGGACCTACTCAATAAGGACATTAGTACAATTTCAGAACTAGAATTCAGAATGATGATTTTAAAGATACTAGCTGGGCTTGAAAAAAGCATGGAAGTTATTAGAGAAACCCTTTCTGGAGAAATAAAAGAACTAAAATCTAACCAAGTCAAAATCAAAAAGGCTATTAATGAGGTGCAATAAAAAAATGGGCATGCTAACTGCTAGGATAAATGAGGCAGAAGAGAGAATTAGTAATATAGAAGACCAAATGATGGAAAATAAAGAAGCTGAGAAAAAGAGATATAAACAACTACTGGATCATGAGGGCAGAATTCGAGAGATAAGTGATACCATAAGACAAAACATTAGAATAATTGGGATCCCAGAAGAAGAAGAAAGAGAGAGAGGGGCAGAAGGTATATTGGAGCAAATTATAGTGGAGAACTTCCCTAATTTGGGGAAGGAAACAGGCATCAAAATCCAGGAGGCACAGAGAACCCCTCTCAAAATCAATAAAAATAGGTCAACACCTCGACATCTAATAGTAAAACTTAATAGTCTCAGAGACAGGAGGGAGGGGAGCAAGATGGCGGAGGAGTAGGAGACCTGGATTTCGTCTGGTCTCAGGAATTCAGCTGGATAGGGATCAAACCATTCTGAACACCTACAAACTCAGGAGATCGAAGAAAAGAAGAGCAACAACTCTCTGAACAGGACGTGCGGAGAAGTGAATCTGAGGCGATACTCGGGAGGATAGATGGCGGGGGAGGGGCCTCCATCGGCCGCTTCTGGCAAGTGATAGAGCCGCGGAGCACAAAATCGGAACTTTTAGAAGTCTGCTCTGCTGAGGGACGTCGCTCCGGTGGCTAAGCGGGGGGTGGAACCCTCATGGGACAGTGTGGTCTCAGGACCCTCGGGGTCACAGAAATACCGGGGGTGCCTGAGTGTGGCAGAGCTCCCAGGTATCGGAGCAGGGAAGCCGGCTGCAGAGACAGAGCCGAGGCTCGGGGTTGCCATAAACCGTGATCCATGGCACAGTCGGGTCACTGCTCCTCCAGCAGGGACCCAACAAGCGGCAGATCCGGGGAGACTCACCTTCCTCCCCTGGGAGGAGCGGTGCGGGAGCGCACCGCAGGGATCTGCTGGGTTTGGAGACTCCACCCGGGGTCGGGGGCCAGAGATAGAAACGCGCGGTCACAGGACGGGTGAGCACGGAGTGCGGCCGGAGACCGGGGAGACGGGAGTGACTGACTGCTTTTCTCTGGGGGCTCACTGAGGAGCTGGACCCCAAGTTCTCGGCTCCTCCAGGGGGGAGACTGGGAGGCCGCCATTTTCACTCTCCGCCTCCAAAGCTGTACGGAAAGCTTGCAGGGAACAAAAGCTCCCGAGAGCAAACCCCAGCAGATTACTTAGCCCAGACCAGGCAAGGGCGGGGCAATTCTGCCTCCTGCAAAGACCTTTGGGAACCACGGCAACAGGCCCCTCCCCAAGAAGATCAGCGAGAACAGCCAGCCAAGACCAAGTTTACCGATCAATGAGAATGGCAGAACTCCAGCGCTAGGGGAATACTGCACATAGAATCCATGGCTTTTTTTACCATGATTCTTCAGTCTTTCAAAGTTTTTTTAACTTTTTTTTTTTGAATTTTTCTTTTTCCCTTTTTCAACATCTTACCAATCCCTTTTTTAAAAAACATTTTTATTTTTCATTTTTAGAGTCATATTCTATCCCTTCATAGTAGTTACCCTTATTTTTGGCATATATATATGCCGGAACCCCGAGCCTCAGCTCCGTCTCTGCAGCCGGCTTCCCTGCTCTGATACCTGGGAGCTCTGTCGCACTCAGGCACCCCCGGTCTTTCTGTGACCCCGAGGGTCCTGAGACCATGCTGTCCCACGAGGGTTCCACCCCCTGCTTAGCCACCGGAGCGACGTCCCTCAGTGGAGCAGACTTCTAAAAGTTCCGACATATATATACATATATGTGTATATATACATATACACATATACACACATACACATATACACACATACACATATACACACATACACATACACACATACACATATACATATACACATATACATATACACATATACATATACACATATACATATACACATATATACACGTATATATATACACGTATATATATACACACATATATACACATATACACACATATACACACATATATACACACATATATACACACATATATACATATATACATATATACACACATATATACATATATACACACATATATATACACATATATACACACATATATATACACATATATACACACACATATATATACACATATATATATGACATATATATAAGACTTAAGAGACATATATATATGACATATATATATAAGACATACATATATATATAAGACATACATATATATATAAGACATACATATATATGTAAGACTTATATAAGACTTAGACTTATATATATAAGACATATATATATATGACATATATATAAGACTTATTATATAAGACATATATATAAGACATATATATATAAATATATATATAAGACATATATATATATAAGACTTATATATATATAAGACATATATATATAAGACATATATATATAAGACTTATATATATATAAGACATATATATATATATAAGACATATACATATAAGTCTCAGAGACAAAGCAGCTTGGGAGAAGAGATCTGTAACCTACAATGGTAGAAACATTAGATTGGCAACAGACCTATCCACAGAGACCTGGCAGGCCAGAAAGGACTGGCATGATATATTCAGAGCACTAAATGAGAAAAATGTGCAGCCAAGAATACTATATCCAGCTAGGCTGTCATTGAAAATAGAAGGAGAGATAAAAAGCTTCCAGGACAAACAAAAACTAAAGGAATTTGCAAACACGAAACCAGCCCTACAAGAAATATTGAAAGGGGTCCTCTAAGCAAAGAGAGCCTAAAAGCAACATAGACCAGAAAGGAACACAGACAATATACAGTAACAGTCACCTTACAGGCAATACAATGGCACTAAATTCCTATCTTTCAATAGTTACCCTGAATGTAAATGGGCTAAATGCCCCAATCAAAAGACACAGACTATCAGATTGGATTAAAAAACAAGACCCATCGATATGCTGTCTCCAAGAGACTCATTTGAGACCCAAAGACACCCCCAGATTGAAAGTGAGGGGGTGGAAAACCATTTACCATGCTAATGGACACCAAAAGAAAGCTGGGGTGGCAATCCTTCTCTCAGACAAATTAGATTTTAAACCAAAGACTGTAATAAGAGATGAGGAAGGACACTATATCCTACTTAAAGGGTCTATCCAACAAGATCTAACAATTGTAAATATCTATGCCCCTAACATGGGAGCAGCCAAGTATATAAGGCAATTAATAACAAAAGCAAAGAAACACATTGACAACAATACAATAATAGTGGGGGACTTCAACACCCCCCTCACTGAAATGGACAGATCATCTAAGCAAAAGATCAACAAGGAAATAAAGATTTTAAATGACACACTAGACCAAATGGACTTCACAGACATATTCAGAACATTCCATCCCAAAGCAATGGAATACACATTCTTCTCTAGTGCCCATGGAACATTCTCCAGAATCGATCACATCCTAGGTCATAAATCAGGTCTCAACTGGTACCAAAAGATTGGGATCATTCCCTGCCTATTTTCAGACCACAATGCTTTGAAACTAGAACTCAATCACAAGAAGAAAGTAGGAAAGAACTCAAATACATGGAGGCTAAAGAGCATACTACTAAAGAATGAATGGGTCAACCAGGAAAATAAGAAGAATTAAAAAAATTCATGGAAACCAATGAAAATGAAAACACAACTGTTCAAAATCTTTGGGATGCAGCAAAAGCAGTCCTAAGAGGCAAGTATATAGCAATACAAGCCTTTCTCAAGAAACAAGAAAGGTCTCAAGTACACAACCTAACCCTACACCTAAAGGAGCTGGAGAAAGAACAGCAAATAAAGCCTAAACCCAGCAGGAGAAGAGAAATAATAAAGATTAGAGCAGAAATCCATGAAATAGAAACCAAAAGAACAGTAGAACAGATCAACAAAACTAGGAGCTGGTTCTTTGAAAGAATTAACAAGATTGATAAACCCCTGGCCAGACTTATCAAAAAGAAAAGAGAAATGACCCAAATCAACAAAATCATGAATGAAAGAGGAGAGATCACAACCAACACCAAAGAAATACAAACAATCATAAGAACATATTATGAGCAACTCTATGCCAGCAAATGAGATAACCTGGAAGAAATGGATGCATTCCTAGAGATGTATCAACTACCAAAACTGAACCAGGAAGAAATAGAAAACCTGAACAGACCTATAACCACTAGGGAAATTGAAGCAGTCATCAAAAATCTCCCAACAAACAAAAGCCCAGGGCCAGATGGCTTCCCAGGGGAATTCTACCAAACATTTAAAGAAGAATTAATACCTATTCTTCTGAAACTGTTCCAAAAAATAGAAATGGAAGGAAAACTTCCAAACTCGTTTTATGAGGCCACCATTACCTTGATCCCAAAACCAGACAAAGACCCCATCAAAAAGGAGAATTACAGACCAATATCCTTGATGAACATGGATACAAAAATTCTCACCAAAATATTAGCCAATAGGATCCAACAGTACATTAAAAGGATTATTCACCACGACCAAGTGGGATTTATCTCTGGGCTGCAAGGTTGGTTCAACATCTGCAAATCAATCAACGTGATACAATACATTAGCAAAAGAAAGAACAAGAATCATATGATCCTCTCAATAGATGCAGAAAAAGCATTTGACAAAGTACAGCATCCTTTCTTGATCAAAACTCTTCAGAGTATAGGCATAGAGGGTACATACCTCAGTATCATAAAAGCCATCTATGAAAAACCTACAGCAAATATCATTCTCAATGGGGAAAAACTGAGAGCTTTCCCCCTAAGGTCAGGAACATGGCAGGGATGTCCACTATCACCACTGCTATTCAACATAGTATTAGAAGTCCTAGCCACAGCAATGAGACAACAAAAAGAAATAAAAGGCATCCAAATCACTCTTTGCAGATGATATGATACTTTATGTGGAAAACCCTAAAGACTCCACCCCAAAACTGCTAGAACCCATACAGGAATTCAGTAAAGTGGCAGGATATAAAATCAATGCACAGAAATCCATGGCATTCCTATACACCAACAAAAAGGCAGAAGAAAGAGAAATTAAGGAGTTGACCCCATTTACAATTGCACCCAAAACCATAAGGTACCTAGGAATAAATCTAACCAAAGAGGCAAAGAATCTGTACTCAGAAACTATAAAATACTTATGAAAGAAATTGAGGAAGACACAAAGAAATGGAAAAACGTTCCATGCTCATGGATTGGAAGAACAAATATTGTGAAGATGTCAATGCTACCTAGAGCAATCTACACATTCAGTGCAATCCCTATCAAAATACCATCCACTTTTTTCAAAGAAATGGAACAAATAATCCTAAAATTTGTATGGAACCAGAAAAGACCCCGAATAGCCAGAGGAATGTTGAAAAAGCAAAGCAAAGCTGGCGGCATCACAATTCCAGACTTCAAGCTCTATTACAAAGCTGTCATCATCAAGACAGTATGGTACTGGCACAAAAACAGACACATAGATCAATGGAACAGAATAGAAAGCCCAGAAATGGACCCTCAACTCTATGGTCAAGTAATCTTTGACAAAGCAGAAAAGAATGTCCAATAGAAAAAAGAGTCTCTTCAACAAATGGTGTTGGGAAAATTGGACAGCCACATGTAGAAGAATGAAACTGGACCATTTCCTTACACCACATACAAAAATAGACTCAAAATGGTTGAAAGACCTAAATGTGAGACAGAAGTCCATCAAAATCCTAAAGGAGAACACAGGCAGCAACCTCTTCGATCTCTGCTGCAGCAACTTCTTCCTAGAAACATCACCAAAGGTAAGGGAAGCAAGGGCAAAAATGAACTATTGGGACTTCATCAAGATAAAAAGCTTTTGCATAGCAAAAGAAACAGTCAACAAAACCAAAAGACAACTGACAGAATGGGAGAAGATATTTGCAAAGGACATCAGATAAAGGGCTAGTATCCAAAATCTATAAAGAACTTCTTAAACTCAACACCCAAAGAACAAATGATCCAATCAAGAAATGGGCAGAAGACGTGAACAGACATTTTTCCAAAGAAGACATCCAAATGGCCAACAGACACATGAAAAAGTGCTCAACATCGCTCGGCATCAGGGAAATCCAAATCAAAACCTCAATGAGATATCACCTCACACCAGTCAGAATGACTAAAATTAACAAGTCAGGAAACGACAGACGTTGGCAGGGATGCGGAGAAAGGGGAACGCTCCTACACTGTTGGTGGGAATGCAAGCTGGTGCAGCCACTCTGGAAAACAGTATGGAGGTTCCTCAAAAAGTTGAAAATAGAGCTACCATACGATCCAGCAATTGCACTACTGGGTATTTACCCCAAAGATACAAATGTAGGGATCCAAAGGGGTATGTGCACCCCGATGTTTATGGCAGCAATGTCCACAATAGCCAAACTATGGAAAGAGCCAAGATGTCCATCAACAGATGAATGGATAAAGAAGTGGTATATATATACAATGGAATGTTATGCAGCCATCAAAAGGAATGAGATTTTGCCATTTGCAACGACGTGGATGGAACTGGAGGGTATTATGCTGAGCGAAATAAGTCAATCAGAGAAAGACATGTATCATATGACCTCACTGATATGAGGAATTCTTAATCTCAGGAAACAAACAGGGTTGCTGGAGTGGGGGGGGGGG